>NC_062541.1:14326352-14396352 GCF_022655615.1 Tachysurus fulvidraco
AAGTCGTTCCAGCTTAACCACTGCAGCCATTTGTTTTTGTTTTATTTGAATATCTAGTCTTGTCTTAATTTCTTAATATCTAGTCATGTATAAATTTACAAATTCTATTAGGATACAAATGCTTTCTGGAACTAGCTGGATTTTCCTGAACTCATTCATACATCCACTCATTTTCTACCGCTTATCCGAACTTCTCGGGTCACGGGGAGCCTGTGCCTATCTCAGGCGTCATTGGGCATCGAAGCAGGATACACCCTGGAAGGAGTGTCAACCCATCGCAGGGCACACACACACTCTCATTCACTCACACACACACACACACTACGGGCAATTTTCCAGAGATGCCAAACAACCTACCATGCATGTCTTTGGACCGGGGGAGGAAACCGGAGTACCTGGAGGAAACCCCCGAGGCACGGGGAGAACATGCAAACTCCACACACACAAGGCGGAGGTGGGAATCGAACCCCCAACCCTGGAGGTGTGAGGCGAACGTACTAACCACTAAGTCACTGTGCGTCTTTGAAAACTGGACATGGGGCATTACCGTGGGGTCTGTCCACAGGGAGCACTTCTTGCACTGGCGGCAGGGGGCACCAGGGGAGCGGGCATGCTGGCAGAAGTGGTTGTAGCCATTGATGGGCTCGCGGCAGAGGTAGCACATGAAAGCGCCACAGCGGCACGACATTCGGTTGCAACCCTCCGACTTGACGAGACCCATGGCACACTTATGGCACTTCCGGACACGGGCTGCGGTCATCCTTTCCTCACTGCAGCACAAGATGCAAACACAAGCACAGGTGAGATTACAAAAATAACATCAAAAAAACCATCTGTCATGCAAACCATCTCTGATGTGTGATAACCATCTGCTAATAAAAGAATGTTCGGTTTAGTCACCCTGTTTGTGTACTTCCTTTAAGTGAAAAAAAAAAAGGTGTCATGCATGCAAGGTAAACAGGATAAGCTGTCCCTGGCCCTGCTGTTTCCTCTAACCAGACTCAGGAAGGAAGCCATGTTTTTACACATCCTGACCAGACCAGGAAGTGACCGGCCATTTCAGCCTGAACATATTTATCCAAGTCACTTTTATTCTTTACCAATTGGCAGCACTACATCTATCTAAAATGGTGGTGTGAAGGTGTATAATATTCGAAACGGCCTTTTCAGGGGTCCGAAGGAAGGTAAAAAGGTCTGATGTTCTTGGTAGTGCATTAGCACCAGCGGGAGAGCTTCATAATCCATGCTGAATTATTGAATATAATGGATGAGGTTTTTTTTTTTTTTTTTTCTCCCCTTTTCCAGACAGGCACTTACAAAGCCACCCGGAGCCGGATCTCATCCCTCTCCAGCACCTGCTCGCATGTCTTTCCTGCATGCTCCTTCCACAGCACGTGGCACTTCCGGCAGCTCTCCTGAGGAAAGGAGACACAAACAAACCTCTGGGTTAAAGTCATCCGCTAAATACATCCACTTTATATAAAGGCGAGCTGGCCAGCTGTGTTACCACTGTTTCGGTAGAACAGTAGAGTTTTGTTTGTGCCTGAGGAAACGACTCGGGTTCCCAGCATTGTGTCTGAGCTTTACTCTTTTGTATTTAATATCCTAGGAGTCCTAGGCCATTAGAGGGGAACCCTATGGGATAAAAGCACAGAGACGCGTTAGCACAGTAAACAAACACGTCCAGTATCCATAAGAATGGAATCCAGTGGCAGTCAGGCAACGACTTGACATGTTCAGACAAAAGAAACAATGCCAGAGGACTGGTTTTGGCTTGCGTGTAAGCATTAGGAGAATCAGAGTACAGCAAATGCTCAAACAAAGCTCAAACTCCCGTGTTCAGTTGTGTGGCGAGAGAAGCAACGGTCTGACTGCACTCGTCCTCGAGGTTGCCTAGAGACGGAGTTTTCATCTGTTCCATTTTAGTCATGCTTGCCCACAAAGCTTTGCCTTTCAGCTGACTGCAAAGGACATCTGTCCCTGCCTCTCAATGAAGCTCTGCAAACACGAGTGTGTGAAGCAGGGCGCTGGTAAAATAACGCATATACGCAGAGACTCGGGTCGTTCACACGTGCCATCTTACTGCAGGACGTACGAGTGAAGACGTCCGTCGTTATAGTTCAGCTTCTTCAACATATTTTAAACGGCACATTCATCTGAGCAAGAGCACACATTTATAACACATTTAAGCAGCACCAGCTCCTTTCTCCTACACACACACACACCCCACAATGAAGGCCCATCAGTCCCTGTGCTGTGTTGCCTGGTAACCGCTCCCCTTAAATAAATGCTGTAGCCATCAATATTTAAAGAAGGTTGCAGAGTCTAATCTCATCACATGTGACAGCTTGGGAATCTCTAGAACAGCTTAATGTCTTTCTGTACCTGTGTAAAGAAACCGCATATGAATACCGGGCGAAGGAAAAATGGTCATATGAGCACATGGTTACTCGGTAGGATTTGTAGGTAGGACTCTGTGTGTTTATACGCACAGTAACATTAATCACAGGTTTAATGTGGTGTAGCTGGCTTTAAAAATTAAACTGACTAAACAATTAAAGTAAAGCAGTTACATTACTGAGCATCTGCCTTTTCTCTTCTGACTGGGACAATGGCCAGGCAGACAGAGGAAAGAGATGGGTGGGGTAAGTGCAGTCCTGCAGTAAATCGATGACGGATCGCCCCCTGCTGGAGATCGACGATACGGCAATGGAGGGAGGACAAGCTAAGACACTAAACTTAAAAGGAGACGGGAGACAAAAAGCATCCGAGACTCGCTGCCTCACTGACAGCCTTTCAATAATTACCTTGGATTTATTATCTTTTTAATTACTACTGGAGTTTAGCTTTACCGTTCATGCCTTTAAACCCATGCTGGCTTTCTTTCTGAGTCATTTCCTCTTTGTATGTACAAAGCGTTTCCGTTCATGGTGTATGTAGAAGAAAGTGGCTTCTATTTTTTGATACTTCCTTAAAAAAAAACAACTACTTTTAGCTGAGTAGCGAGTAGTTGCCATGTTATTCTGAAAGCAAGAAACGCTTACTTTTTACCTCACCGCCATGTATGCAGATACACAGGCCACGAGTGCAAGACTATCACTGATCTAAACTTGGGTTTAGTAGATCGCAGTTCTTTTGCAGGTTCTTTACATATCCACATGGCTTTGGCTGAGGTTCGCATGTTTGTTCCCACCTCCCTGTAGCAAGCCAGTACATCAGTAGGCGATGCTACACTGCCCTTGGGTGTGAACACGTGTGTATAATGCCCTGTAACTGACTTGCTGAACAGGTTTCCCAGTGTACCTCAGATACACGCTTGATCCACGGCTGTCCTGAGCAGGATAACGTTGGGTGAAGAAGCTAAATGAATGAATGTGAATGAATGAATGCTACAAACTCAAGCTTGAATCTCATTACATTCTGAATTCCTTTCAAACCTTAAAGTCTGCATAGACTATGAGCGAAACTGGAAAGGAACGATTTATAGGCCAATGATATTAAGTGTAGGAGGTATCATGCTAGGTAGCCAGCCAGGAGATTCTAACCGTTAAGTGTCAGTTCAGTTCTATTAACCTGGTATGATCCATGTAGCCATAACTGTTTCGAAAGTTAGGTTAAATAATGTTAAGCATGGGCAAGGTTCCTGAAAATATCATGATTCGTTCACTGTGACTGAAGGAAACAATGATCGGTGACTGAGGGTAAAGTACAGAGAGAGTAGTGTGTGATCTGCCCAGCAACTGTGCTCTGTGCATTGCAGAAGTATGAAGAGGTTCCTACACCTCACCACGCCTGGCTGACTGACTGACAGTCATTAACGTACTGACACCTTCATTTATATAGCATGACTAAAAATACAGCTGTGACATCACATTGGTGAAGGAACACACCTCTAAGCTGTACAGGCACTTCCTAGATGGTTCAGAGTGTGTTAGATGATGGGGTTGGGCGGAGGCAAAACCCATCAACTTTTCTCATTTCCTGAAAGCCAAGCTGTACCAAATTCCACACACTTGAATGTTTATGTTTGGGCTCTGAAACAGATTTTTTTCCAGCTACCGGTGACCTATTAGCTTAATATATTTGTCTGACTTCGTCCAAAAAAAAAAAAAAACTTCTCCAACTTTGTCTCGCCAACAAGAAATCTCACAGATTAGAGTGGGAAAACTACTGGGCTGTTTTAGACTGGCATGTTGAGGAATACCACATGGCAAATTTTCTAATCGTGACTCAAACCAAGTGCTGCCTGGAAAGATAAGAGTCGACTCTCTCAAGGCAATCAAAGTGAAAGGAGCTGTCTCGACCACACAGGATGTGTGCATGTGACAATTTCTCTATTTTTCAAAAGTCAGATTTTCACAGACCAGGAGAAAACAGATATAACGACAAAAACCTTTATCTGGAGACACGCTGTGTCCGGCTACTGTTTCGGTTACGTGTTCCTGTGAGTAAAGATCGGGCACCTGGCCTCAGCATGTACCGAAGCTGTTAGTGATAAAGCATTGTTCAGGCTGCTCAGGCTGATGGAATCATGACCTTGATTGTAGGTCTCACCGATCTGACCAGTCGTACATGGGAAACGGCTCATGTGAAGTCAACGTGTCTGTTTAGAACAGGTTTTTTAAAGTCTGGCAGCCTGAAATGAATCTATGCAGTGCATTAAAATTGCTCAGCGTGCAAAAGCATGCTGTCTCTGCTCTTCTGTGGTGTTCCCCCCCCCCCCCAGCCAGCGAAAAAGGAGGCAGCAGCATCAGACCTTATATGGCAGAAGAAGACATTAACGGCGCGTCTGATTGGGGAACTGCTGCCGCTGCAGTCGACTCTCTCACTCTGTAAAAAGTGCTGGCCTGTAGCAGCCTTGGGGATACTACACACCACACACACACCACACACACACATCATAGGGCTAAATAGTAGATGACAGAATATGAAACTGAAGGTATATTTTATCGTGAAATGGAGTGTGTTGAACTGGGCTGGGCTTCCATTGTTCATGAATTACTGGGGCAGCACAGATTATGTAACATGTCTCAACAAGATCTCATCATCAACCTTCAGAACGAGACACTGTTGCCTTAAAAGGAAAGACAGGATAAAAACAGTAAAGACACGGCGCTAGTTTAGCTTTAGCTTTTTCGGTGTTGCGACTGAAAAGCATGTGACCTCACATATTTTCTCCAGGCAGCGTCTCATTTCACTGCAGTGCCTTTTAACTGGAAAAGTCCGATTTTATTTTTTACTTAAAACAAGTTTAAATGTAGAGACTTTAAGGGTGCTTTGGTGAAACCTTTAGAAGGTGTGATACAAAACCTTATGGCAGATTGTGTCCTGTTCTCTGAAGGTTCAAAGTACAGAGAACCATTTTAACGGTGTACAAAAATCCAACGTTTGTGTGTTTGTGTGTAACGTCCAAAGAAAAAAAAAAAATCTAGGGCAAACATGAACTGCAAGGCACTTGAAATTCTGAAGTCTCTACCACTGACCAATCAGAGGCTGAATGGATGAAAAGAGGTGGGTCTATAGGCAATGAAAGTGTGTCAGTTATATAACTGTCTTTCGTCGGCAGCACAGAAAGACAGTTCAGGGACAGGAAGGTCTACTCCTGTGGGGTGAGTGAAGTCTGAGACACTCATCCCACTGATAAACAAGCCTTCTGGGAGGAAAAAATAACAGCCTCCTCCTCCAATGAGATCATATTAAAAGGTTTAATAAGAGAATGTGTGGCTGAAATACTGAAGCTTCTGATTATCCGTACAGTTTGCATTTTTTTGGTGGAAATAAAAAAAGTCATTGAAAGGATACGAGTCAGATGTGACCGAAAAGCTCACTGCAGTTCATCGCACTTGATGCTCCTGAAACAAATGGCACAATGTGCAAGTAAAAAGGAAGGGAAAGTGGTCAGGAGATGAATTTCAAGCCACCCTGCTGCTCTCCATTTCCTCTTACTCTGTCCTGTGACATACAGAAGAGGAAGAGAATAAAAGAGCAACAAAATGGAGGCCAGGCTTGATAACACTAAATCCACCACGAGAAGTTGGCCAAGGACTATGCTGATGGAGGATGTCTCATTTTTTCCCTGCTCTCTCCCTTCCTCGCTCTTCTCCTCTGGGGTGAAGTTACTGGAGGGGTTGGAGTGGATGACTGGGGAGGAAGTGTGTAATCAGAGGCAGCTGGGGTGCAGGTTGTGGCTACGTTCACCTTCATGATAGAACAATACTGCCATCCAGTGGGCAGATGTATGTACTAAAAAAAGATCGCCATGGAGACGTTCACATGAAAAATAAAAGGAGAGAAAGTAATGGAGTGGGAGGACAAATGAGAAGGCATTAGAACTCCCTGCTTCCCCGCATTCTTCTGTGTTGCAGACGAGTCACTGATAAAGAGACAGCTGCTTACCTCCTATCACTGCCTGGTACATACCAGACAACAACTCCCCCAGGCCACCCAAAATCCTCTCACACTCTCACACACTCTCTCTGGTTTATTATTATCAGTGTGTTTGTAAGTCTCCGTACCACATCCAGAGCTCAGAGTTCATCTGGCTCACTGTGCAATTAAAAAAAAATATGCAAGTGCAACGGCAAGTTCATGAGCTTCATTAAGCGTAAGACTTTTACCTCATCATAGCCCGATGCAAATAAACGTAATAAAAACATCCACCCTGGAAGAGATGGCTCAGTTGGAAAAGAAATAAAAACATTTAAAGAAGTTTGACTGAACAGCTTTAAAGGTGCCGAGGTAAGCGATCTTGTTGGAGCTCGAACTGTCTCTGGTAAATAAATTAAAAAAAAACACCCTACAACACTGGTTTGGGTGCACGTGACACTACAGGCTACAGTCACTGTGACATGGCATTGTAAACAGAGAGAAGATGCACGCCATTTGCATTTCTCAAACAAATTCCACCAACCTGTCTGTGCGCAACAGGACATTCGAGTCAGGTGTGACTGAACTCATTCAGGTTACACGGTGTTTTGAAAATGGAAATGGTTTTCTGTTCACGTCCTGGGTTATCATCATGTTCATAGAACTAGAGTTGATGAATTACAGCTATTTTTTTTTATATACATAAAATCTGTTCTGCTACAGTAATTTTCGGTACTCAGGTGGAAACACATATCTGTCCTGGTCTACACCAATATAATAAAGATGTGTGTATTCTGAACAACCGGGCGCATGTTTTAGAGACTTCTGCACTAAAGTGATCGGTTTTGCTCAAGTTTTATCATTACGTGCATATGAAAATGGGAGAAGTTGTACACTGACCTTTCTGCAGCGGGGATTGGGACAGCTGAATAGAGAAACGTCTTTGTCCAGGAGAGCAGGGAAGTTACAGAACGGACACCTGACCAGCTCGTCCGCACAGGTAGCGGCCACGGCCTCCTCAGCCTGCCGCTCGTAGTATTTACACAGGATGTTCTCTGGTAAGACTTTCTCCAGCTCACTGGTGGGGAAGGAGCAGGTACAGCTGCCCTCCATGCAGCTCAGCTCCGACTGTAAAACACACAACATGCTAGCGGTTAAATGCTGTCATTACCTGGGAAATTCACGGGTCAGAGCTAAACCTGAAGGGGGCGACGTTAAAGATAATTAGTGTTTTATTCATAAACTCAATTAATGCAGGGTCCGATAGCAAAAGAAGCGGTTTCGTTTTTGATACAAGACTGAGCTTGAAAGGGAAAAATTTAAGATCAGCTGTCGAAAAGACTTTTACCCAAAAAATAGATAAATAAATAAAAAAACCCAGGGATTTCACCGAGCATGAAGGTGATCTCTCAATGCAGGCAATGTTTTGACAGCTTCAGTCATGTTCTAGCTCAACTGTTGTAAACCTGTCTGTCTCTCTCTGTGTCTCTCTTTCCCTCTCTCTGTCTGTCTCGGTCTCTCTCTCTCTGTCTGTCTTGGTCTCTCTCTCTCTGTCTGTCTGTCTGTCTGTCTGTCTGTCTGTCTCTCTCTCTCTGTCTGTCTCTCTCTCTCTGTCTATTTCTCTCGCTGTGTCTCGCCGTCTGTCTGTCTCTCTGTCTATTTCTCTCGCTGTGTCCGCCGTCTGTCTGTCTCTCTGTCTCGTTCTCTCGCTGCGTCTCGCCGTCTGTCTCTCTGTCTCGTTCTCTCGCTGCGTCTCGCCGTCTGTCTCTCTGTCTCGTTCTCTCGCTGCGTCTCGCCGTCTGTCTCTCTGTCTCGTTCTCTCGCTGCGTCTCGCCGTCTGTCTCTCTGTCTCGTTCTCTCGCTGCGTCTCGCCGTCTGTCTCTCTGTCTCGTTCTCTCGCTGCGTCTCGCCGTCTGTCTCTCTGTCTCGTTCTCTCGCTGCGTCTCGCCGTCTGTCTCTGTCTCGTTCTCTCGCCGTCTGTCTCTCTGTCTCGTTCTCTCGCCACGTCTCGCCGTCTGTCTCTCTGTCTCGTTCTCTCGCCGTCTGTCTCTCTGTCTCGTTCTCTCGCCACGTCTCGCCGTCTGTCTCTCTGTCTCGTTCTCTCGCCACGTCTCGCCGTCTGTCTCTCTGTCTCGTTCTCTCGCCGTCTGTCTCGTTCTCTCGCCGTCTGTCTCGTTCTCTCGCCGTCTGTCTCGTTCTCTCGCCGTCTGTCTCTCTGTCTCGTTCTCTCGCCACGTCTCGCCGTCTGTCTCTCTGTCTCGTTCTCTCGCCACGTCTCGCCGTCTGTCTCTCTGTCTCGTTCTCTCGCCGTCTGTCTCGTTCTCTCGCCGTCTGTCTCGTTCTCTCGCCGTCTGTCTCGCCGTCTGTCTCTCTGTCTCGTTCTCTCGCCGTCTGTCTCGTTCTCTCGCCGTCTGTCTCGCCGTCTGGCTCGTTCTCTCGCCGTCTGTCTCGCCGTCTGGCTCGTTCTCTCGCCGTCTGTCTCGCCGTCTGGCTCGTTCTCTCGCCGTCTGTCTCGCCGTCTGTCTCGTTCTCTCGCCGTCTGGCTCGCCGTCTGTCTCGTTCTCTCGCCGTCTGGCTCGCCGTCTGGCTCGTTCTCTCGCCGTCTGTCTCGCCGTCTGTCTCGTTCTCTCGCCGTCTGTCTCGCCGTCTGTCTCGTTCTCTCGCCGTCTGTCTCGCCGTCTGTCTCGTTCTCTCGCCGTCTGTCTCGCCGTCTGTCTCGTTCTCTCGCCGTCTGTCTCGTTCTCTCGCCGTCTGGCTCGTTCTCTCGCCGTCTGGCTCGTTCTCTCGCCGTCTGGCTCGTTCTCTCGCCGTCTGGCTCGTTCTCTCGCCGTCTGTCTCGCCGTCTGGCTCGTTCTCTCGCCGTCTGTCTCGCCGTCTGGCTCGTTCTCTCGCCGTCTGTCTCGCCGTCTGGCTCGTTCTCTCGCCGTCTGGCTCGCCGTCTGGCTCGTTCTCTCGCCGTCTGTCTCGCCGTCTGGCTCGTTCTCTCGCCGTCTGGCTTGCCGTCTGGCTCGTTCTCTCGCCGTCTGGCTTGCCGTCTGGCTCGTTCTCTCGCCGTCTGGCTCGTTCTCTCGCCGTCTGTCTCGCCGTCTGGCTCGCCGTCTGTCTCGCCGTCTGTCTCGCCGTCTGGCTCGTTCTCTCGCCGTCTGTCTCGCCGTCTGGCTCGTTCTCTCGCCGTCTGGCTTGCCGTCTGGCTCGTTCTCTCGCCGTCTGGCTTGCCGTCTGGCTCGTTCTCTCGCCGTCTGTCTCGCCGTCTGGCTCGTTCTCTCGCCGTCTGGCTTGCCGTCTGGCTCGTTCTCTCGCCGTCTGGCTTGCCGTCTGGCTCGTTCTCTCGCCGTCTGGCTTGCCGTCTGGCTCGTTCTCTCGCCGTCTGTCTCGCCGTCTGTCTCGCCGTCTGTCTCGTTCTCTCGCCGTCTGTCTCGCCGTCTGTCTCGCCGTCTGTCTCGTTCTCTCGCCGTCTGTCTCGCCGTCTGTCTCGCCGTCTGTCTCGTTCTCTCGCCGTCTGTCTCGCCGTCTGTCTCGCCGTCTGTCTCGTTCTCTCGCCGTCTGTCTCGCCGTCTGTCTCGCCGTCTGTCTCGCCGTCTGTCTCGTTCTCTCGCCGTCTGTCTCGCCGTCTGTCTCGTTCTCTCGCCGTCTGTCTCGTTCTCTCGCCGTCTGTCTCGTTCTCTCGCCGTCTGTCTCGCCGTCTGGCTCGTTCTCTCGCCGTCTGGCTCGTTCTCTCGCCGTCTGTCTCGCCGTCTGGCTCGTTCTCTCGCCGTCTGTCTCGCCGTCTGTCTCGTTCTCTCGCCGTCTGTCTCGCCGTCTGTCTCGTTCTCTCGCCGTCTGTCTCGCCGTCTGTCTCGTTCTCTCGCCGTCTGTCTCGCCGTCTGTCTCGCCGTCTGTCTCGTTCTCTCGCCGTCTGTCTCGCTGTCTGTCTCGTTCTCTCGCTGGCTCGCTGTCTGGCTCGTTCTCTCGCTGGCTCGCCGCCTGACTCTCTGTCTGTCTCGGTCTCTCTCTCTCTCTGTCTGTCTGTCTGTCTCGATTTCTCTCTCTCTGTCTGTCTGTCTCGGTCTCTCCCTCTCTCTCTCTGTCAGTCTGGATCGATTTCTCTCGCTGTCTGGCTCGCTGTCTGTCTCGTTCTCTCGCCGGCTCGCTGTCTGTCTCGTTCTCTGTCTGTCTCGTTCTCTTGCTGTCTGTCTCGTTCTCTCGCCGGCTCTCTCTCTCTCGTCGTCTGTCTGTCCATCCCTCCATCTGTCTCTCTCTCTCTCCCTCCACCTGTCTCTCTCTCTCTCACTCACTGTCTGTGTCTCTCTAGCTCTCCCACATTAAACCTTTTAATCCATTTATTATTAGTCTTAGATTATGTGCTGCGCCTGACCTGTTTCTAACACACCTTCTGACCTAATATTATCTATAATATAATCTGACATCATAATGAAACATGCCTGAAGTTTAAGAGATCAACTGATATTTGGAGATCTGTGGGTTCTGTGATGACGGATCGTAGCAGACTTACCCGTCCTGATCCGAACACGGCCTCCTGAGCGTACTTCACCAGGCACTCCTTACAGAAGAGATGGCCGTCACTGCACTGGGTCATCTCCTCGAAGGCAAACTCCCCACAGCAGCAGCCGCACTCGATCAGCTGACCGTCCTGAAACGTGCATGGCCACAAATGACTAAGTGCAACCAGTTTTAAGATGCAGTACAGGAGCGAACACTGGAAGCTAATTTACTTGATAGTTCAACAAGTACTTGATATCGGACAGAAAGAAAGAATACAACAATATTATTTCAGCTAACCATTACAGCCATACTTGGTACTCAAAATTCTAAAAGTCACTTCTCTTTAATTATTTCTTTAATACTGACTTTATCATAAGTAACTAAAAATTGTATTTCGATAGTCAGAATATTTCTTGGTGGATTTGGATGACATTTACTCAGTTTTCTGTCAACTGGACTGTTATCCATCGTGTTATGTCTGAATTGTAGGTAAAAACAAAAACATTAATTCATTTGGGAAACTCCTGTAGACTGCATAGTGCTGAGGATTTGACCATGTGAAGGGTTTCCTCAAAGCACCTCACAAACATACACCCAAGTAATCAGAAAGAGAAGAGAAATGACAGACAGACAGACAGATAAGAAAGAAAGAAAGAAAGAACTGTCATTGAGGTACATCGCAACAAACTGTTTATCTTCTACCAAATGTGCAAATAGTAAAACATTTTGTACAAAGGAACAAATGCACATACATGCGTAAATATATGTAGAAAAATAAAGCTAAGGCGGGTCGTATGTGCAGAAGATTAGTATGTGCCAGCTGCATAATAAAAAATAGACAGTACAAAAATAAATCATGATAATTGCTGCTCTCTCACTCAGCTTTATAATGAAATCTGGGTTTGAATGAGCTCAGCTGTTTAGACAGTACAATATGTCTAACATATTCATTCATTCATTCACTCATTTTCTACTGCTTATCCAAACTTGTCTGGTCACGGGGAGGTGTGACCCGAGAGGCGTCATCAGGCATCACGGCAGGATAAACTCTGGACGAAGTTCCAACCCATCCCAGGGCACACACACACTCTCATTCACTCACTCAATCACACACATTACGGACAATTTTCCAGAGATGCCAATCAACCTACCATGCATGTCTTTGGACCAGGGGAGGAGACCAGAGTACCCAGAGGAAACCCCCGAGGCACGGGGAGAACATTCAAACTCCACACACAAGGCGGAGGTGGGAATCGAACCCCCAACCCTGGAGGTGTGAGGCGAACATGCTAACCACTAAGCCACCATGTCTAATATAATAGAATTATATTTTCTGTGCTAATGTGTCATTATGTACATTATATGTACAACAATAACCATGAAATCTACAGTGTATGTACAGATATGTTAAAGGAGTATTTGTTAAGAAATCACTAGGAAAGAATTGATTGTTTAGGGACAAGCCCACCTTTTGATACTGCTCCTCATTGACCTGCAGTGCCAGCAGGAAATCTTCATGCTGAAAGCAAACACAAATATGAGCTCAAAATGTTCAGACCTTTAAAACTATATATTAAAATTCTCCCACCAACTGTTTCATTCATCCTTAATTTGGTTTCCAGGAAGTTAGATACACAAATCTTTTTTTTTTTTTTATAAATAAAGAACTTTTAAAAGTACCTCAGCCATTTCCTTTGCTTTCTGCTCATAAAACTGAAGCTCTTTCGTTAGAGACGAATCGAGAGGCATGTCGACGCTCCGGCACCATCTCCGGTTTTTCTCTAGAAAGAACATTTTCCTTTCTAGTTTGAAGGAACCTGGGAAGTATGAAGAAGAATTCTTAGCAAACAGAGGTCTAATATGCTATACGACCAAAGGTATGTGCACCCTGACCGTCACACCCATAACTCATATCTTCTCCAAACTGATGGAAGCACACGACTGTATTGAAAGTCTCTGTTATGTTCTATTAAATTTTCCCTTCACTGGAACTCAGTCACTGTTCCATCATGACAATGAACCTGTACACAAAGCTCCATGAAGACACGGTGTGTGAAGGTTGGAGTGAAGATCTCGAGTGTCCTGCACTGAACCCTGACTCTGACCCAACCCCACTGAACACCGACTGAACCCCAGACCTCCTCACTCTTACACCATCAGTGTCTGATCTCACTAATGCTCTTGTAGCTGAATGAACACAAATCCACACAGACTCACTCCAACATCTAGTGGTAAGACGTCACAGAAGAGACGAGTGGAGATTATTATAACAGTAAGAGGATAAATCTGGAAAGAGATGTTCAACAAGTACATATGATGTGATGGTCAGGAGTCCACTTTTAACAGGCGTTTGTTAGGTAAACAACATATCTAACATCACAATTATTTCAAATAACTATTACAACCTTACTTTGTACTCAAAATTCTAAAAGTCACTTCTCTTTAATTAATTCTTTAATACTGATTTTATCATAAGTAGCTAAAAATTGTATTTCGATAGTCAGAATATTTCTTGGTGGATTTGGATGACATTTACTCTGTTTTCTGTCAACTGGACTGTTATCCATCTTGTTATGTCTGAATTGTAGGTAAAAACAAAAACATTAATTAATTTGGGAAACTCCTGTAGACTGCATAGTGCTGAGGATTTGACCATGTGAAGGGTTTCCTCAAAGCACCTCACAAACATACACCCAAGTAATCAGAAAGAGAAGAGAAATGACAAAGTAGTCACCCTGCTCAAACTTGAATTCGATGAAGGCTCGTTCGTTTGGCTCTTTCCTCTTCTTCCTCTTCCCTGAGGGGTCAGTAGAGTTTTCTTGCCACTTCTTAAGGGCTTCATATAAGGCCTGGAACAGACCGGAACAAACCAGAATCACACACTGCTCTAGGGCATGCCCGAGTAATACAAGAACCTGACGGACAGACGGACGTGCACCTACCTTGCGGGTGATTGCATAGTGTCCTTTGAGGCAATTCAGCGCCCATTTAATATCCTGGCAGCTCAGCATCCTGAAGTCTCCCATCAGCATTTCTGCAGCTTGCATGGCAACCTCTGGGCCAACACGCGTCAGCTTGGAATAATCGAAATAGTTCTCGGTTTCCTGAAGAAGAAGAAGAAGAAAAAAAAAAGAGTAAGTGTTTCGGAAAACGTTTCTTATACATTATAACGTAAAGATTTAAATCAGCGAGTCAGAACGTCTACATAATTAGACCTGGGTGTGTCCTGAGTGATCTTGTCTTTCATACTTTGTTTCTACTTCTACACACATTGCATCTTCGGTTCTATTGGTTTTCACATAAACGACGTCACGTATTGTTACATAATGTAGTCATGTGTTCTGCTGACAGAACCTGAAAACGACTGAGAGATAAGATGACAAATGAAAAAAGCTGATTCTGGGCTGTGATAGCACTGATTTGATCCATTGTCCCAACAGCCAGCTCTAATTCTCAGTCTCACAAAATCATTACGAATTTTCCAGCCAGAGCAACGTGGCTAATCAACCGCTGCTAGTCTGAAACTTGGTAAAGATGAGACTTTAGTACAAACCTGTGCTTCGCTGTCATTTGTCTCGAGGAGAACAGTTCTCTGAGTTAATACAGAGTTTGCTTTCCTCGGATATTCCGGATTCTCCAACAGCATATTGCATATTCTGGTAAAAACGACAAAAAAAAACAAAACAATTATAATTTAATCAACCAATGCGCACATAATACAGCATGGTATTAATTATGCATCTAATGCAGTTGCAGAGTTGGTCATATGTTTACGTTCTTTTTTCTAGAACCCGTGCACTCTGCCTAGCTGGATAGCTCTAGATCACGATGACCAACACGTTATCATTACAGGATACATGGTTACACATTGACACAATTCTTACAATCACATTATAACAATTAATAAGACCTATTTAATAGCTTTCAAACAACACCAGATTCGTTACAGCACCGGAGAAAGATGCAGCCGAATTCGGCACTTTGGTCGATTTTGTAGCTCTACGTCTGTTCAAAATGACGTCTTGCTAAGCAGCTCATTATCTGTGAATGGGCCATTTTTCACACGAGTTTGACAAGACGAGAGAAATACACATTGTTTTGCTGCAAACAAAACCCCATTTCAGTTAAAAACCCTTTTCAGTCATTTTTCTCTTTTCAAAATTGGTTTAAAATATTCTGAAAAGCCTGTACCATGAAGGATTCGTGACCGGAGTGAATCGATACACCTCCGTCTGACTCAATGACACATACTTACTCATTTAAATCTTTCACGTCACTTCTCTCGATCAGTTCCACCACGTATGGCTCTTGAACGTCTGGGAAAAGATCCACCTGTGACATACATTAAAAAAAAAAAAATCAAGATTCATAACAACTTAACTTAGTAACATTAAGGGCTGTATATAGACTGAAACGACCACCTTGTGAGCAAATCATCTTATGGATTGTTCTTTTGCATTGTTTCATAAGTTGAGATGAGATGAGATACAATATGTGGAACATTTGATATTACAACTTAAGAAAAAAAGGAGAAGTAACAGCACAGATATGAAAAAGAATGAAAAGAATAGATTTTCCAGCAAAAACACTCACGGGGAACACAGATACAGTTATAAAGAACACACACACACTCAAACAAGTTATAAAGAACACACTGAGACACACAATCACGTTATAAAGAACACACACACTCTCAAACAAGTTATAAAGAACACACAGAGACACACACAGAAACACACACAGACACACACACAATCACGTTATAAAGAACACACACACACACTCTCAAACAAGTTATAAAGAACAGACCCACACACACAGAAAAACACACACGCACGCACACACACACACACACACACACACACACACACTCTCAAACAAGTTATAAAGAACAGACCCACACACACACAGGGACACACAGAGACACACACAATCACGTCATAAAGAACACACACACACACACACACACACTCTAAAACAAGTTATAAAGAACAGACCCACACACACACAGGGACACACAGAGACACACACAATCACGTTATAAAGAACACACACACACACACACAATCACGTTAAAAAGAACACACACACACACTTTCAAACAAGTTATAAAGAACAGACCCACACACACAAACACACAGGGACACACACACACACACGTTATAAAGAACAAGCACACACTCACACACAAGCAAGTTATAAAAGACAGGCACACACACACAAAGAAGTTATAAAGAACACACACATACACACACACTCTCTCACTCACACACACACACACACACACACACACACACACACACAATCTCTCACTCACTCTCTCTCACACACACACCTTGCCACGTTACATTATGGGTAGCTTAGAGGAACAACCTTGGTTCTGACTGTTACAAAGCACTGTCACAGGAGACATTCCCAAAAACAAACATCTCCTCGTCAAAAGATTCACTGTATCAATAAATAAACTATCATATCACAGTTTTTTCTGTCTGTGTGCACGTCCATTGTACAAACAGTTACAATAACACTGCTAACGTGTCAAAGTGATTAGACATTGTTAATCTACTCTTAGAGTAAAGTTGGGTGTAAATGTTTGTCTAAGCCAAACAGAGTCAGATTTTCTAACTAGATTGACAAAAGCTTCATGAGAGGTTTCTGTAATGTGCAAAACAAGCTCATTTGCATATGAACACACCCACAAAACTCCATATAAGGTCAACAGTGCAGACAGCTGTGAGCAATGAACAATGAGTGTAAACTAGCTGAAGTTATTTCAACTCATTTCTATGCTACTAAAGCAAATAATTCTATATTTGTGTAAGTAATAATAAGTGAGTGTGAAATCTTCCATCAGCTGAGGTGTTTGTTTATCGAGTACGTCTCGATTTGTGGGTTTGTGTTGGCTCTCTGGTGCTAGTAATACAAACTGACTGGCTTTCACAGCATGTTCTCGATGCTACTCTTAGGTCCTGACCTGGTATACTAGCGTGAAGATGTGCTTTTGATTGAGACTCCAAAGCTCTTCAGCAAGTCTCTCTGGATCTGGGTGTCTGCCAAGTGCTGACATAATTATATAAAAAAATAGCCATTTACAACCAACAGTATATTCCATATTAAAATATTCCTAGAAAAAGCCACACAAATATGATGATCTGAAGTCAATGAAATCGAGGTTAGTTATTTACATTTACAGCATTGGGCATACGCCCTTATCCAGAGCGACTGTACTAAAGCGCTTGAAATGTATACACACAGCTCTCTCATAGACCCCAATGCTCTCTTTTCCACCAAAAAGAACCGGGTGCAAAGTTGGTTCCACTGGCGAACCTTCTAAGAACCGGTTTGCCTTTCCATCGGCTAGAGAGCATCACAGAGCCGAGTCTGACGTCACTGTATACTGTACGTGTCACGTTACCCAGCGCAGCAACTTTAGCGCAGCAGCGGCAAACACAAACACATCAACAACGGTGGATGTTGCTTTACTGTTAATGCTCATGGCTTTGTGAACCAACATTGGCATCCAAACGTGGCGAATCCAACGTGTACGTGCAGCTCCGTGTAATTTGTATAAACGGAGGTTGTAATCGATAAAGTACATAACGTTATTTTATCATCAACACAGAAAAAAGTTAGCCTTAGCATGTAGCTACCTACTATCATGTGTGCTGATAACTGATCATATTGCGGTAAAGTAAAAGTGTATTAAACATTAATAAACTTTAGGTACATTATCAAATGCGCTGACAGTAGCCCCGCCCCCAGCTCCTGCCCCAAGCGGTTCTTAAGTCTAGACCAGCAACGTTTTGGTGCTACTTAAGAACCACTTTTCCTTGTTCAGAGCCGGTGCATTGGCAGTCAAAACAGAAAGAACTGCTTCTAAATTAGGCTCCGAACTTGCACTCAAACTGCCTCGATGGAAAAGAGAAATGTTTCTTATACGCCCCACCCTGTTCCTCAAAACCACTATGCCTTATTTCTATTTAAACACGATGAAAATACATGATTTTAACATAATTTTGACATAAAACAGAACGGTTTTGCCGGCTCACCACACGTGTGACGAGCACTTTCAGACTGTCCTGCTGAGCTGTTTGAAGATCAGGAGCTGGAGGCTCGGCGGCTGTAGAGGGACCCGGTCTCTCTTCAGCTAACACCGGTAAGCATGCGGGGAAGAGCGGGGGAATGTGCTGCTGATGATCCTGCTGCTGTTCCACAGGCTCCTGCGCTGCGTGCGAGGGCTGAGGCATGTCCGTCTGTCGTTCCTGAGGGAAAAGTGGGACTACAGCCCCAGCGTACCTTTCAGTTCTGTGTGGACTCACTACTGCCACTTTTACACCCAGTAAATCTGTGTTCACAGGGGTAAAAAGAGCCGTGCTCTGACCTGCCTGTTTAGCGCTAGGAGAAGGATCGCTAAAATGGGGCGGCGTGCCGTTAGTGGAAAGGTGAGGTCTGAGCAAAATAACATCTTTAGATGTGGACGGTACAGCGTTCCGGTCCGTAGTGAAGACACCAATGGCTTGATTTCCTGATGCGGGCTGAGCGGGAGCTACAGAAGGGTGGGAAAAGTGCGAGTCCATGGGGTTTGGGCCTGGCACACAAGGCTGGCTTTGGGACGTGCTGCCTCCCCATTGAGCAGCAGGTCTGATCAGAATGCGGCGAGGCAGCAACGGTGCCTTACGAAAACAAAACACAACAATGACTTAGTAAACAATAAACAATGTAAACACACTGCAAAGGATATAATGAGTTCAACAGCCTCTATTATTATTTAACAAATACAATACAAATGTAATAAATGTCATTAAAACCAGCTTTTTCTTCGGGAAGTTTGAACAAAAAGTTTTTTGATACCTCTAAAATACTAACTTCGTCGTCATCATCGTCATCTTCATCTTTGACCACCACAGGAACGTTTGGTTTAAATGTGGCCGGCTCGTCATCAGAATCGTCAGATATAGTTATGCAGGCCCTCCTTCTTGGTGTGTTATCTAAGCAAGACAAAAAAAAAGACATGTGATCTCTCACCATTCAACTGAAAGCTGAAACACAAGATCATCACGTGACGTCAGAATAGAAGACGAGTTTTGTACATCGGGTTCATTTTAGAAGGAAGGGGTCTTTATCCCTGTGCTCTAAAAGTTATTATAATTACATTACATTATTTGTGTTATTCAAAGCACAGAGCTCCATGAAGTAGATCGGAGTGGAAAATCTTGAGTGTCCTGAACTGAGCCCTGACTCTGACTCAACCCCACTGAACACTGACTGAACCCCAGAGCTCCTCACTCTTACACCATCAGTGTCTGAATTAACACAAATCCAAACAGACTCACTCTAACGTTTAGTGGAAAGACGTCACAGAACAGAAGAGTGACGCGCATTAAATCTGGAACGTATTGGAACAAATATGTTCTTCATTAAAATGCCTACATACTTCTAGATTGTAGTATACGTCTGTACATCAGATGTTTTTGATCACGGGGCAATTAATCATCTCTCTCTCTCTGTGACATTATTGGTTCTCAGTTCCCGATCAAAGATGGTGCTTCATAATGTGCCATTTTGCCCGAGACAGCAATTATATACGATGTTCTACACGAACCTACTCTATCACCACTTTACTGTCTGCCTCACTACTAACTAGATTACAGGAAAGGTATGAACTTACAGAACAGCTACAAGATGTGATTATAGCTCAGAAACTGGAAGCGGACACTAACCTTGGCTGTGGCGTACGCTGAAGCTGCCCAGATGTATGACTTCATCATCACTGGTGTTGTCAGCCATGGTAAGACCACCAGCCAGACTTCCTGAGTCTCCGACCCTCTCGCTCTCTGCTGCACACTATCACCCATGCACACACACACTGGGCCCTGAAATCAGAGGGTCATCACCCTGTAGACACATACACAGTAATATTGATTTATGTGATGTACAACTCTGTACAACAAAAAAAAAAGGTGAGAAAAAAAGACTTTCTGAAAATTCTGATCTAAGAATGAAACCATTCTTGGATCAGAAACCATTCTTAGATCAAAAAACTATTCTTAGATCAGAATTTTCAGAAACACTTAATAGATGAAATCGTTCTTCTGACTTTTCAAGCAAAGCAAGATACTCGACCTGGCTTTCATTTCCAGTTATGGCCTCGTTACCATCGAGTCAGTTATCTAGTTAAAACTAAACTAACCCACATGTAAACAACCGCAGAAGTTAGTCGTTAGCACGGAACGGAGGACAAAGTGTTACATTACACCAACCTTCATCTCCTGGGAGGAAAAAAAATAATAATAATAACAAACACAAGAAGCGTAATGAGATAAAAGACAAAAACACAGAGTTAGCTCGAACTTAGCTAACGTTATTAGCGTGTTAGCACACAGACTTACTAGCAAGCTAAGACGTTAGCCTCTTAGCCAAAACAACAACAACACATAATTACATACAATAACAGAACGTTACGATCGACATCATCACTATGGCAACTAATCAGCGGTGTTAATGATCGTTACGAGCGGATTGTTTTTGTCTGGAAAAAACAAATAAAAATAATCACAACTACCTCTTTTGAGCTTTGGAGCCGGATGTGGAAACAAACGGCCAAAACAAGCCAAAGTACGTCACACGCCCGAGACGACGTTGTGACGCGTGCGGTGAATGCTGGGAAATGTAGTTGTTTATTAGTGATAGGCACGTGTAGGCAGTGCAGGGAACTGTATGAGATAAAAACAACTGATAATACATGACCTTATTCGTTAAACACTTAAACTAGCACTTCCTTCCCTGTTTGTTGTATATGAACACTGTTTTTTAGACATGGTATCTTAAGGGTGTAACCCAGTGAACCAGAGTTAATGTATCCAGTGATAGAGACACTTTTGTACATCACTCTGGATACAGGGCTCTCAAGTTTTGAAGACAGGCAAGAGTGACATCTCCACCACCACCCCCACTTGCCCCTACTTTAAAAAAAAAAAAAGAATATTTATGACATAAAACTTTCCAAAACTTAATATTTGAATTAAACAAAACATAATAAATTATACAGTGTAGTGCTTTTGGTTAGAAGCCCTATTTTCTGAGATTTAATTACACTTTATTTTTTATAAAATGTCATAAAGCCGTGGCCCCCTGGCACCATCTCAGGGCCCCCCGTTTGAGAACCACTGGCCTAGACTTGTTCTGAGCAGGTGTTGTCGGTGAACTGGCTGTAAAACTGTTGGGTATTACAGACACTCATGAAAAACTGATGCTGATTATCTGGGAAACGTCTCTAACAGCAGTCAAAATGTTGTTTGTGTCAAACAAGTTGTGAATTTGTTGTAACACCATCCATCCATCCATCTTCTACCGCTTATCCGGGGCCGGGTCGCAGGGGCAGCAGTCTAAGCAGGGATGCCCAGACTTCCCTTTCCCCAGACACTTCCTCCAGCTCTTCCAGGGGAATACCGAGGCGTTCCCAGGCCAGCCGAGAGACATAGTCCCTCCAGCGTGTCCTAGGTCTTCCCCGGGGCCTCCTCCCGGTTGGACATGCCCGGAACATCTCCCCAGGGAGGCGTCCAGGAGGCATCCAAAACAGATGCCCGAGCCACCTCAGCTGACCCCTCTCAATGTGGAGGAGCAGCGGCTCTACTCTGAGCTCCTCCCGAGTGACCGAGCTCCTCACCCTATCTCTAAGGGATCGCCCAGCCACCCTGCGGAGGAAACTCATTTCGGCCACCTGTATCCGGGATCTCGTCCTTTCGGTCATGACCCAAAGCTCATGACCATAGGTGAGGGTAGGAATGTAGATCGACCGGTAAATAGAGAGCTTTGCCTTGTGGCTCAGCTCTTTCTTCACCACAACAGATCGGTATATCGACCGCATCAGTGCAGAAGATACACCAATCCACCTGTCGATCTCCCGCTCCATCCTTCCCTCACTCGTAAACGTGACCCCAAGATACTTAAACTCCTCTACTTGAGGCAGGAGCTCTCCACCAAACTGAAGGGGGCAAGCCACCCTTTTCCGACTGAGAACCATGGCCTCGGACTTGGACGTGCCGATTCTCATCCCCGCCCCTTCACACTCGGCTGCAAACCGTCCCAGTACACGCTGAAGGTCCTGGTTTGAGGAAGCCAGCAGGACAACATCATCTGCAAAAAGCAGAGACGAAATCCTGTGGTCCCCAAACTGGACTCCCTCCGGTCCCATACTGCGCCTAGAAATCCTGTCCATATAAGTAATGAACAGGACCGGTGACAAAGGGCAGCCCTGCCGGAGTCCAACATGCAAGTCTGACTTACTGCCGGCAATGCGAACCAAACTCCTGCTCCGGTCATATAGGGACCGGACAGCCCTTAACAGAGTTTTGTACAACAGAGTTTTCCTACTTGGACTTTGAAGTACCTACTGGTTAAATAGTTTGAAATGAAGATAGGTAGTCTTCCTCTAAAGCCCATATGATGAAGATCTCTCAAAATCCCATACCTCCATGTTGTATCATATGCTTTTTCTAGATCAAAAAAGACAGCAACAACATGTTCTTTCCTGATGAAACCATCCCTGATGTACGTCTCCAGTCGAATTAGGTGGTTGTTAATCATTCTCTCCATGGTTTTACATAAGCAAGTGGTCAGGGTAATGGGTCTATAGTTATTTGGATCAGTGTGATCTTTCCCTGGTTTAGGTATAGGAATCACTGTTGCTTCCTTCCAAGAATCCGGTAGTTTCCCAGAAATCCATACAGTGTTGAAATTATCTAATACAAGAGATAAAGCACAGTAAGGTAAGTACTTTAAAACTGGTAGTGAATCTTATCTGGGCCAACAGCAGTATCATGTGAGCATTTTAAGGAGTTTATTAATTCTTCCATCTTGAAGGGTTGATTATACAGTATACTTCCATGTTATCGGAACAAAAATTCAGTTCTTTACATTCTTGCCATGCTCGTCTTAGTTGAAATTCAGGGAGGCAATTCTCCATTGATGAGTTCTTTTCAAAGTATTCAGATTTTGGAGTTGATCAATTTTCAACTGAACAGGACAAACTTAGAGTTGAGAATCAGTTTGCTGATTAATATTCAGACATTTCAGACTTGTTCTCTAGAGCAGTGAACAATGACTTGGCTTCGTACAAACAGGCATTGCTCTGTCTTATAAACACAACTCAGCGCAATGTGTGAAAAGCAGAATGCTCTATCTGAACAGAATGTAAATTTGTAACAAGAACAATGAACACCAATCACATCAACCAGCCTAAACATGTAAATAAATTAACATTACAACTCATTTTTTGAATCAATAAAACAAAGTCAAATACAACATGCCTATTTGTGAGTATAAAAGTGCAAAATGCTACTCCTCTTCAAAAAAAAAGAGTGCTTCTGACAAACCATTAATTTCAAATATGTTGTTGCTTGTGGTGTTCCCTCTACATTTTGCACAGTACACAGAGGTCTTCTGCAGCTGTTCCTCACATGTTTTGCAGCCAATAATGCTTCGGCAACACTGTGTGAAGACTGGTCCTCGATCCGATATCTTATTGTTCTTATACTTTTCATTTTGAAATTATGAATGCAGAACCCACATGACCTGTCTTTTGAAGCATCTGTGAAAATGTGCATATGTTCCCCATATCTTGACCCCACATACTCCCTTACATTATATAGCCTACCTCTGATTCATAAGGTCCTATAGCAGGTGCTTCAGCACCCCCAAGAAAGACAAAATCACCCCTACAGCACCCCCAACAGAGTTTTTCCTGGGATCAGCAGGCTGTAGCCTATATATAAATAAGCTGGAAAAAAATAAATAAATAAATAAATATTCAAAGAACATTTGAGTCTTTACGCATGCACAGGCCTAATTCTTGGAGTGCAATAACGAAGTAATTTGCAGCTGTCACACTTTTTGTAATGTAATTATATAGTATTTTCTTTTAAAAATGGAGCACTTGTGCTAAGTATGCCTGCCCCCAACTAAAGATATTTCTAGTGAACTAGTCGTACGTTAGCCTATATTAAACTGATTAATGATAATATACTAAACCATCCTTTAATATATTGGTAGTAGCCTATTCCACCTCAAGCTCGCACATAAAGCAATTGTTTCAAAGTACCAGCAAATTGATTATGAATGCGTCAGGGGAAAAGACATTTTAATTATTTATTTATTAAGTGCTTTCTGAGTGACTATCGGCTGAAAAGATGAAGTTGCCGAATGCCGACGCTGACTCGCCATGGGGCGTGCACATTTTCATACAGACTAGCCTAAATAATTAGAGAATATTACCAAATCGAGTGAGCGAGTTTTATTTTATTATTCATATTAAAAAACTAATAACCTGTATATTACTCCCCATAAGTATCTCCCATCAAAATTCTCTGGCGCCACCCCTGTGCTCTTGTATGTAAATGACCACATCCGGTCTCGGAATCTAAAAAACGGGCCTTTTTTCGTATCTGTTTTCTGCTGATTTTATTTTTTTGTTATTCGAAATTTAAAATGAGAATCAAACCATTTCTAAAATTTTACTCATCCGTTTTTGACCATGAAAAAGAAAAACGCGTTGTATTTTAATTGTAATTTTTGTATTTTAAAACGAAAATCAAATAGCCACTCTTTTTTGTTTTTTAATACCCGTTTCTAAATGGAAAGTCGTATGGCAGTGAACAAAAAGTGTGTATTTATGTTTTGTCTTTTTGCAATTAAAAAAAAAAAATATCCGAAACTGCCGTAAATCCTTTCGACATACTTTAGACAGGACGTAAAACGCGTTTTAGTTTTGTGACGGTGGAACTCGGCGCGGCGGAAGTGGCTACTAGAGCATGAGTTTTATCTTGAATAGTTTTTGTTTTATTTCGAAATTGACACAAAAAGTTATGAGTGGAACTGTTTATAGTCTGCATTGTAAAATGGAGGACAGCAGCGTTTTATTTTATGTTTTGCTTTTTTTCACATTTTTGTTCAACTTTCTTCAGCAGGTAAGTTAAGAAATAAAAGTTATTAAATAATTAAAGTTATGTTCTGTAAATTTTGTTCAGCAGTGACAGCAGACTGGGTCTCATTTTACAATTCAGTGAAATAATGAAGTTTGATATTAAACCGAAATGTTTTTATCTGTCTTTACATGAAATTACAAAAACACAGCGGTAACGTTAACAAATGTGCAATGATAATAATATTAATAATAACATTAACAAATGTTCAAGATGAAACAGTTCAGTGTATTATTGAAATTACTTTCCAGTATGGTTTTTTTTTGTTTTTTGTTTTTTTTTTTACTTTCCAGTATGGTTAGAGAGCCATCACAGCCCCGTGTGACGTCACTGAATATGTGTCACGTGTCCCAGCAACTTTAGCGCAGCAGCGGCAAACACAACATAAACAATGGCAGATGTTGCTTTACTGTTAATGCTCATGGCTTTGTGAACATACATTAGCATCCAAACGCGGCAAATAAAACGTGTACGTGCAGCTCCGTGTAATCTGTATATAAGGGTCTACATCAAATTTAAGTCAATAAAAGTGGGTCTCTTTAACTTTTCAGGAAATGGGCGATTTAATGAAATTAAAATGTGATTTTTTTTATGGACAATGTATCCATGTTCGGAATCTGTTGTAACCAAAGAACAATATAGATTTCAGAGCATCACTAATAAATTTATTATTACATTTATTGTGAAATAAAGTGCAATCAGGAATAACTAAATTTGGTAGTGTACATGTACAGTTCAAATTATATTTGTCTAGGAAGGCTTTGTAATCCAAAAGGATACCCTTTTCATCTATAATATCATAATAAAACAATTCCCATTTCATACCAATCGTACCTGAACAGTGATTTCCTATTGATTATAATGACGTCACCCTCCGCTTCCTCACTGTGGTTTGACCCACTGCCTGCTTTCCCACAGTTCATCCCACCTACTCTGTACCATAGATATATACACTAGATGTCGCCTTCTATACGGCAGTACATTGGAACGAATGCGTCAACTGAGCCGTCCTCTTGGCTCCTCTTAATGCGTTAGTGTCAATGTAGGCAAAGAAATAAAATCACCGTAAATCATCATGAATGCCATTTTCTAGTTTTTTTGGTCGTTCCAAAGGTCAGGCATGTATTTATCATTAAGTCCAGAGAAAATTTAAGGTTTTGATATTAGGATAATCTACTTTTTCACAATATAATGCATAGTGCTAGTAGGTGTAAGTTTATTACTTACATTCTTCCACTTGAGTAAACGTTAAATGAACAATCACTAATTACCTTATAGCCTACTGCATGCAACACTGCTACAATGGTGTGACTATACATGTTCAATTAAACATTTAAATTGTATTGGTTTATTAAATATGATACACAAAGCAATTTGCAGGTTTCCAAATCACAAATTTGAGAAGAACATAATGTGAAAGTTAGATAGTTGAGGTGCCAAAGACTGTTCAATCTTTTATTTATTCTTTTCCCGCAATATTTTTGCAACATTAAATAAGTCACATAAACCAAAAAACCCCCTCAAAGTTATGTCTTCATAAAGTTAGGTCTTCACCTTTAAGCATAAAAAGCATGGGTCAATTTTTAATGTCCTTATTAAGAGCTTCGGAATCCACAAACATTGTCGGTTTTCCTAACTGTCAAAAACTAATGGGTAACTAAAGGGATTAGCTGCGGTCATTAACCAAGGACTAAAACAAACCAACATAACCTGAAATATAATTTCCTAACATTCAATATCATAAAACACATTCTCACTTGTAAAAGTTAATCCCTTGGTGTCTGGTTTTTATATTTCTTTCATTTGAACATCCATATGCAGCATAGAAGTCCGGCATTGTCCATGCATTTGAGGTAAAGAAGCACCGTACAAAGATGGCGGCAGTTTTGACGCATTTTTAGGACCCCAAGGCGACATCTAGTGTATATATATATCTATGCTCTGCACACATGGGTCAGGTGTGTGGCTGTGGCTCAGTTAATTTTCAACTCCCTTAAGTAGGGGATTTTATTCACTTTAAATAAATCTATTCTCTTTAATGTAGTTGATGCAATACATTTTATATATATAAAATAATGGTCTAGTTAATCGATAAAATAAAGGTTGTCTATATATACACTGCTCAAAAAAAAATAAAGGGAACGCTTAAGCAACACATCCTAGATCTGAATGAATGAAAGTCTTATTAAAATACTTTGTTCTTTACATAGTTGGATGTGCTGACAACAAAATCACAAAAAAAAATCAACAAAAATCAAATTTATTAACCCATGGAGGTCTGGATTTGGAGTCACACTCAAAATTGAAGTGGAAAAACACACTACAGGCTGATGTCCTTAAAACAAGTCAAAATGAGGCTCAGTAGTGTGTGTGTGTGTGTGTGTGTGTGTGTGTGTGTGTGTGTGTGTGTGTGTGTGTGTGTGTGTGTGTGCCTTATTAGTTCACTAATTGCTGGTTAAATCTTTTAATAATATTGTATTATATAATATTGTATTATATAATAATATTGTATTATTGTATAATATTGTATAATAACATAATTTTGTAGAATTTATCCAAATGTATAGTTTTATATTACATAAGATATGCTAAAAAACTTTTTAATCCTTTACAGACACACACTCTCTGCAGTTCTTGTACACTGCTGTCACACCAGGAATAAATGTCACTGCTGTTGGTCTGCTGAATGGAGAACAGTTTGTGTACTATGACAGTAACATCAGGAAGATGATCCCAAAGACAGAGTGGCTACAGAAGATCAGTACTGATGATAAAAATGACTGGAACAGAGAAACCGAGCGTGTTAAGGATCATCAGTATCAACTCCAAGACATTGTGACTACAGTAACGAAAAGGTTGAATCAAGCTGAAGGTGAAACTCAGAGCTTTAATCACTAACAAACTGTGAAACTGTTGATGAATGGTTAATCTATGGGACAGGAGTTCTGAAAAATACACAACAGCATGTGAAATTGGTTGTCAATCAGTGTTGCTTCCTAAGTTGGCAGTTTGATTTCACAGTGTGATTTACTTGGAGTTACATTGTGTTGTTTAAGTGTTCCCGTTATTTTTTTGAGAAGTGTGTGTGTGTGTGTGTGTGTGTGTGTATATACTAGACATATGTAACAATAATGTTAAACATAATGACTAACACTGACCATGTTTTTACACTTTTGTCAAATTTATTCAGTTCAAATAATGAACTCTTACATTTACAGTTATTTTCACCTGATAACTCTCTCTGTGTGTGTGCCTTATTAGTTCACTAATTGCTGGTTAAATCTTTTAATAATATTGTATTATATAATAATATTGTATTATATAATATTGTATTATTGTATAATATTGTATAATAACATAATTTTGTAGAATTTATCCAAATGTATAGTTTTATGTTACATAAGATATGCTAAAAAAAAATGTAATCCTTTACAGACACACACTCTCTACAGTTCTTGTACACTGCTCGCACACCAGGAAAGCCAATGTTGACATTTGAAATCACCAAAACAAGCACGCCCCTAACCCAAATGAGTCCCACCCCTGTATTGATAGCTCCGCCCACACATACATACGTAACTTGAGTTTCGGAGTTTCCCGAGTCAATAACTACTGAGCTAAACACTGTTACTACACAAAACGCGGTTGTAGCTGCCTCTCTACATTACTACGATAGAAAAGAGGTGTTATTTGTGTAGTAACAGCGTTTAGCTCAGGAGTTATTGACTCGGGAAACTCCAACCTGTGAATATGTGGCCAACTTCCCGCTCCTTCAGTTCTCTCCAGCGCTGGAAAGCTGATCCTATATTAACATGTCCTACTTCTTGCCTTATCGTAAGTCTTTCTTCGCTTTCTTTCTTTGGTTTTATCCTCCATGTCAATGTTAAAACTGCTTTCTGCTAATGTCACACATGCGCACTGAACACTCTCTCCGCCGCATATTGACAAGCCCCGCTCCTTTCTGCTCGTTGGCTACACGTTTGTTTTGATTTTTGTTTATTATTTGGCTCGACTCGGTTTTCTGAAACCCCGCCTTTAAAAGTCTCAGCAATATCCGTCAGAATCAGAATCAGCTTTGTCAATTCTGTTATATGTCCAGGACATGCAGAGGATTGAAATTGTGTTTCTCCCAGTCTTACGGTGCAGCAACAAGAAAAGTAAACAACAACAATATGCTTTAGTTTGGAAATTAAACAAATTTTATTTTACAAATCTCTCTCTCTCTCTGTGTGTGTGTGTGTGTGTATGCAGGTGATCATACACTCCAGTGGATGTTTGGCTGTGGGCTTGATAACGGCACCATTAGAGGATACAGTCAGTACCGTTATGATGGAGAAGATTTCATGAGTCTGGATCTGAACTGGAACCAGGAACATGGAACATGGATTGCAGCTAATGAGAAAGCTGAGCTCTTTATAAAGGAGTGGAATTATAAAGAACATGCTATATACTGGATGAACTACCTGAAAACTGAATGTATTGATCGGTTAAAGAAGTTTGTGCCTCACGGCAGAGAGACTCTAGAGAGTAAAGGTAAAATGTGTGACCTGCCCTGTTACTGTAACTACAGCTGTTACTCACACATCTCAACACACACACATGGTACACACTCCAGTATACTCTTTCATCCTTCACAACACGCACAATGATTATATACACACACTTCACAACACACACAGAGTACACGCTCCAGCGATTGTAAACATACTTCACAACACACACACACACACTTGATTAATAATGCATTCTTTTAGTATTAACACTCACTTTGATGGTAACATTGTCAGATTTATAATTTAATGCCCGCCTCACACTTTACGATTTTGGCCACAATTTGGTCGTCTGAGACAAATTTTGAAAATCCTGAAAGATTTCTAGAATCCTAGGGTAAAATCTGTCATGTTTGATTGCTGGTTTGACATGATTTTTCCTGTCTTTATCATCAAGGATTGTTAGAAACACAATTAACGGTACAGATTGTTTTCGTTTGCTGCTACCTGCCATTTTAGCAAGAGAATTCGGAACTGATCGTGTCATGGATTGATAACGTAAAACCTCGGTCTTCTTGTGTGCATTCGATTTTGACGCGTCTTGACTGTCTGACAGGATGACAACTGAGATCCTACAGTGTGACATGGGGATCATTTTTGTACAGCAACAATCGCGAAGGGTTTTGAAACATGGCACAGTGTGAGCCTTGCTTAAGAGTTTTAATATTTCTTCCTGTGTGTCTCTGCAGTTCATCCTAAGATGCCAGTGTGCCAGAAACGCTCGCCTTTTCCAGAGCTGGTGTGTGACGCTACAGGTGTCTTCCCCAAACCAGTGATGATCTCATGGAGGAAGGACGGAGAAGACGAAGTGGTGAATGAGGACGTGGAGCTCAGAATGTCTTTTATAAACCAGGATGGAAGCTTCCAGAGAAGCATTATGAAAGTCTCAGCTGAGGACCTGCAGAAACACGACTACACCTGTGTGATTCGGCACAGCAGCTTCGGGAAGGAGTTAATGCCGAATGTAAACAAAAAAAAACACTTTCCTATAAAAGTACAGATTTGCAGTGAAAAGTGATTTTACTGATGCAGCTGATAATAGAATCTGTGATTATTTAAGAGATGTAGGATCATGTATAGGATCAGGTGGAGAACCAGATGGAGGGAATGTTGGTATCATTGTTCCTGCGGTCATCATTCTCCTTGTTCTCGTTGCTATTGTTGGAATGTTCATCTGGAAGAAGAAAAAATTCTGGTGCAGAAAATCCCCGTGAAGTTCAACGGAACGGAACTGAGATACATCCCTTAAACGTGTGTTAAAGTATATATTTTGATATTTATATTAAACTTAATATTTACAGTTAGTGGAATGTTATTTTCTGAAGACCATCATCTGTCTTTTAGACTCCACACAGTGGCGTTCCAGTCTAAACCAAAAAGGGAGCCTCCACACTGAAGAATGTTTTCCTTTCCAGGTAGATGAGACCACCTTGACTCGCCGTTACTGCCGCACATAGTTGAATAAACGGCCACAGTGCGGCATCTTCGTGTTAACAGGTCATTTCATGTGTTTTCTCTGATCCGATAGCTGAAGATCCTTTCACATTTTATGACAAATTTATTCAGAAAACCATGAAATTCCAAAAGGTTCACATAATATTTCTTGCCACTGTGTGTGTGTGTATATATGTATATGTGTATGTATGTGTGTGTATATATATATAAATAAATAATAATATAATATATATATATATATATATATATATATATATATATATATATATATATATATATATATATATATATATATATATATGGGTGGTTGACATTACTTGTGATTTTAATGTAACATACTCACTAAAAAGTGTTTTTTCTTACAACAATCATATGTAAATAAAGCAAATTTTATGTTGTAATTTTACTTTTGGTTGAGTTTTACTTTTATGCAAAATGTCCTGCTGTGTGACTGTAACATGAATGAGACATGAAATATAAACACAATTCATAAGAGCTTTGGCATCATTTTACAAATATTAACTTATTAAAAAAAAAAGGTTTTTACATACAAAAACAATATACAGGAATATTTACAACAAGCAAGATTTTGTAACATAAATGCCGTCCTGTGGCGTGACATCAATTTAAATGCAACTAAATGCCTTAAGTTAATTAGATTTTTATCATGATGTAGCTTTCAAAGCACTGCATAATTTAACTATCACAAAAGTAAACAGAGCAGTAAGACTTTCTCAATTTACGATGCGAGTGAGTGAGAAAAGAAGGTGCAACTAAGGAGTGGAACTGAAAAACAGTTGTGAAAAATAACTATGTTGAATTTCAATGATTTTTAGAAAAGGCTTCTTAAACTTTAACATATTTGATTTGCAGTTGAAATCAGTAATATCTGTATATTTTCTCTTTACTGTAGTGTGGTGTCACACCGCAGGACATTTTACGTCTGTTGCTGTGAAAAAGGCTTAGAAAATAGCATAAAGAAGGGGAAATTCTATAAAACAGTAACAGTGACACCAACTTCAGGGTTTGAACATCATAAGTTCATATATTTTGTTTGAAAAATATTTTTGTTTGTCAAATAGAAGAAAAAAAAATACTGTTTCACCTCTATTTGTCAAGTGCCCATATATATGTCGCTTGAGAATGTTTGTTAACCCTTTAGAAATGTCTATAATTCTGCATAAATATGACCAAAACATAATTAGATTTCCACAGAAGTCCCTAATGAAGACAAAATAAACCCAGTCAAACAGATCAGACAAATATATTATATTTAGAAAAATGTTCCAATATTATATATCTGTTAGAGGCAAAAGTATGTGAACCTTAAGGTTTAGTACTTAATTTCAAGGTCAAATTAGAGTCCAACTGATTTCAGTCCTTGAGTGTCCTATTTTAATTAAAGAACAGAGATATATCAAAGTGTGATGTTCATGCTGTGTGTTTGTGGAAGAGGACGATCATTGCAAAAACAATGGAGATTTCTGAGGACTTCAGAAAATGAGTTATCATTGCTCATCAGTCTGGAAAAATCCTCTCCTAAGAGTTTGGACACATAGTCATATAGATTCTATAAAAATGAGGAAATTTATGACCATTGGTACATTCCCAGAAGTGGTGAACCAACAAAGCTCACTCCAAAAGCAAGACAGCAAGCAGTCTTTTACTCTTTTACTGCTTATGTTAATGTTCATGATGAGTCTGCCATCAGATGAACACTGAACAAACTATGTTTGCAAGGCAGAGTTGCAAGGAGAAAGCCACTACTCTCCAAAAAGAACATTGCTGCCCATGATGTTTACTAAAGTTCATATGGACAAGCCAGAGGACTATTGGAAAAATAATTTGTGGAGGAATGATACCAAAAATAACTTTTTTTTATTTCTTTTTATTATTTATTGGGAAGCATTATTTTTAGAGAAAGGAAAATACTGAATTCCAGCATAAAAACCAGCATAAAAACGGCAATCTGATGATGTTTTGGGTCATATTTACGTAGAAATATAGGAATTTCTAAAGGTTTCTCAAACTTTCAAGTAGGCTTTTTTTTTTCTGTAGGCATTTTTGGACGTTGCATGTTCTTGCTATTTTCCTAATATATTATTTTTGTCTTCTCTACATCTCCATTCCTCCTCCTCACTGCACTAATCTCTATCTCACTGCTCTTTCCTTCTGTGTCTTTTCATCTTCATTACTCTCTAATATTTATTTGACCATTTAATGTAAAACTTCTCCTATCTAGCATCCTCTGGAAGATGCTGCAACCCTCGTGAGCTGTGGAATTTCAGAGTATTGCACCTTGGAGGTTGTTGGCAGGCTTCTGGGAGGTAAGGTCCACGGTTTTCTGGCTCGTGTTGGAAAAGTACGGGGACAGACACCAAAGGTGGACAAGCAGGAGAAGAATCAGCTGAATCAGAATCAGCTTTGTCAATTCTCATCCAGTTCAATAACTTTTGAAAAGAGGCACACACCACTCCAAAACAAGTTGCTAAATATTTATTTGACCCTAAAGAACATACTACAAGTCTTTAATGTGCTATTATTTACTCTAGATGTTATGTGCTATTATTTACTCTAGATGTTCAATTTCCATCATCACTCTATTCTATGGGGTTCTCATGTGGCAGAGCATCCAGTTCAATAACTTTTGAAAAGAGGCACACACCACTCCAAAACAAGTTGCTAAATATTTATTTGACCCTAAAGAACATACTACAAGTCTTTAATGTGCTATTATTTACTCTAGATGTTCAATTTCCATCATCACTCTATTCTATGGGGTTCTCCATTGGCAGAGCATCCAGTTCAATAACTTTTGAAAAGAGGCACACACCACTCCAAACAAGTTGCTAAATATTTATTTGACCCTAAAGAACATACTACAAGTCTTTAATGTGCTATTATTTACTCTAGATGTTCAATTTCCATCATCACTCTATTCTATGGGGTTCTCCATTGGCAGAGCATCCAGTTCAATAACTTTTGAAAAGAGGCACACACCACTCCAAAACAAGTTGCTAAATATTTATTTGACCCTAAAGAACATACTACAAGTCTTTAATGTGCTATTATTTACTCTAGATGTTCAATTTCCATCATCACTCTATTCTATGGGGTTCTCCAGTGGCAGAGCATCCAGTTCAATAACTTTTGAAAAGAGGCACACACCACTCCAAACAAGTTGCTAAATATTTATTTGACCCTAAAGAACATACTACAAGTCTTTAATGTGCTATTATTTACTCTAGATGTTCAATTTCCATCATCACTCTATTCTATGGGGTTCTCCATTGGCAGAGCATCCAGTTCAATAACTTTTGAAAAGAGGCACACACCACTCCAAAACAAGTTGCTAAATATTTATTTGACCCTAAAGAACATACTACAAGTCTTTAATGTGCTATTATTTACTCTAGATGTTCAATTTCCATCATCACTCTATTCTATGGGGTTCTCCATTGGCAGAGCATCCAGTTCAATAACTTTTGAAAAGAGGCACACACCACTCCAAAACAAGTTGCTAAATATTTATTTGACCCTAAAGAACATACTACAAGTCTTTAATGTGCTATTATTTACTCTAGATGTTCAATTTCCATCATCACTCTATTCTATGGGGTTCTCCAGTGGCAGAACATCCAGTTCAATAACTTTTGAAAAGAGGCACACACCACTCCAAAACAAGTTGCTAAATATTTATTTGACCCTAAAGAACATACTACAAGTCTTTAATGTGCTATTATTTACTCTAGATGTTCAATTTCCATCATCACTCTATTCTATGGGGTTCTCCAGTGGCAGAGCATCCAGTTCAATAACTTTTGAAAAGAGGCACACACCACTCCAAAACAAGTTGCTAAATATTTATTTGACCCTAAAGAACATACTACAAGTCTTTAATGTGCTATTATTTACTCTAGATGTTCAATTTCCATCATCACTCTATTCTATGGGGTTCTCCAGTGGCAGAGCATCCAGTTCAATAACTTTTGAAAAGAGGCACACACCACTCCAAAACAAGTTGCTAAATATTTATTTGACCCTAAAGAACATACTACAAGTCTTTAATGTGCTATTATTTACTCTAGATGTTCAATTTCCATCATCACTCTATTCTATGGGGTTCTCCAGTGGCAGAGCATCCAGTTCAATAACTTTTGAAAAGAGGCACACACCACTCCAAAACAAGTTGCTAAATATTTATTTGACCCTAAAGAACATACTACAAGTCTTTAATGTGCTATTATTTACTCTAGATGTTCACTTTCCATCATCACTCTATTCTATGGGGTTCTCCATTGGCAGAGCATCCAGTTCAATAACTTTTGAAAAGAGTCACACACCACTCCAGACAAAGTTGCTGAATATTTATTTGACCCTAAAGAACATACTACAAGTCTTTAATGTGCTATTATTTACTCTAGATGTTCACTTTCCATCATCACTCTATTCTATGGGGTTCTCCATTGGCAGAGCATCCAGTTCAATAACTTTTGAAAAGAGGCACACACCACTCCAAAACAAGTTGCTAAATATTTATTTGACCCTAAAGAACATACTACAAGTCTTTAATGTGCTATAATTTACTCTAGATGTTCAATTTCCATCATCACTCTATTCTATGGGGTTCTCCATTGGCAGAGCATCCAGTTCAATAACTTTTGAAAAGAGGCACACACCACTCCAAAACAAGTTGCTAAATATTTATTTGACCCTAAAGAACATACTACAAGTCTTTAATTTGCTATAATTTACTCTAGATGTTCAATTTCCATCATCACTCTATTCTATGGGGTTCTCCAGTGGCACAGCATCCAGTTCACTAACTTTTGAAAAGAGGCACAAACCAGTCCAAAACAAGTTGCTAAATATTTATTTGGTCCTAAAGAACATACTACAAGTCTTTAATGTGCTATTATTTACTGTAGATGTTCACTTTCCATCATCACTCTATTCTATGGGGTTCTCCATTGGCAGAACATCCAGTTCAATAACTTTTGAAAAGAGGCACACACCACTCCAAAACAAGTTGCTAAATATTTATTTGACCCTAAAGAACATACTACAAGTCTTTAATGTGCTATTATTTACTCTAGATGTCATGTGCTATTATTTACTCTAGATGTTCAATTTCCATCATCACTCTATTTTATGGGGTTCTCCAGTGGCAGAGCATTCAGTTCAATAACTTTTGAAAAGAGGCACACACTACTCCAAAACAAGTTGCTAAATATTTATTTGACCCTAAAGAACATACTACAAGTCTTTAATGTGCTATTATTTACTCTGGATGTTCAATTTCCATGATCACTCTATTCTATGGCGTTCTCCAGTGGCAGAGCATCCAGTTCAATAACTTTTGAAAAGAGGCACACGCCACTCCAGAACAAGTTGCTAAATATTTATTTGACCCTAAAGAACATACTACAAGTCTTTAATGTGCTATTATTTACTCTAGATGTCATGTGCTATTATTTACTCTAGATGTTCAATTTCCATCATCACTCTATTTTATGGGGTTCTCCAGTGGCAGAGCATTCAGTTCAATAACTTTTGAAAAGAGGCACACACCACTCCAAAACAAGTTGCTAAATATTTATTTGACCCTAAAGAACATACTACAAGTCTTTAATGTGCTATTATTTACTCTAGATGTTCAATTTCCATCATCACTCTATTCTATGGGGTTCTCCATTGGCAGAGCATCCAGTTCAATAACTTTTGAAAAGAGTCACACACCACTCCAGAACAAGTTGCTAAATATTTATTTGACCCTAAAGAACATACTACAAGTCTTTAATGTGCTATTATTTACTCTAGATGTTCAATGTCCATCATCACTTTATTCTATGGGGTTCTCCATTGGCAGAGCATCCAGTTCAATAACTTTTGAAAACAGGCACAAACCACTCCAAAACAAGTTGCTAAATATTTATTTGGTCCTAAAGAACATACTACAAGTCTTTAATGTGCTATTATTTACTCTAGATGTTATGTGCTATTATTTACTCTAGATGTTCAATTTCCATCATCACTCTATTCAATGGGGTTCTCCAGTGGCAGAGCATCCAGTTCAATAACTTTTGAAAACAGACACACACCACTCCAAAACAAGTTGCTAAATATTTATTTGACCCTAAAGAACATACTACAAGTCTTTAATGTGCTATTATTTACTCTAGATGTTCAATTTCCATCATCACTCTTTTCTATGGGGTTCTCCATTGGCAGAGCATCCAGTTCAATAACTTTTGAAAAGAGGCACACACCACTCCAGAACAAGTTGCTAAATATTTATTTGACCCTAAAGAACATACTACAAGTCTTTAATGTGCTATTATTTACTGTAGATGTTCACTTTCCATCATCACTCTATTCTATGGGGTTCTCCATTGGCAGAGCATCCAGTTCAATAACTTTTGAAAAGAGGCACACACCACTCCAAAACAAGTTGCTAAATATTTATTTGACCCTAAAGAACATACTACAAGTCTTTAATGTGCTATTATTTACTCTAGATGTTCAATTTCCATCATCACTCTATTCTATGGGGTTCTCCATTGGCAGAGCATCCAGTTCAATAACTTTTGAAAAGAGTCACACACCACTCCAGACAAAGTTGCTGAATATTTATTTGACCCTAAAGAACATACTACAAGTCTTTAATGTGCTATTATTTACTCTAGATGTTCACTTTCCATCATCACTCTATTCTATGGGGTTCTCCATTGGCAGAGCATCCAGTTCAATAACTTTTGAAAAGAGGCACACACCACTCCAAAACAAGTTGCTAAATATTTATTTGACCCTAAAGAACATACTACAAGTCTTTAATGTGCTATAATTTACTCTAGATGTTCAATTTCCATCATCACTCTATTCTATGGGGTTCTCCATTGGCAGAGCAATCAGTTCAATAACTTTTGAAAAGAGGCACACACCACTCCAAAACAAGTTGCTAAATATTTATTTGACCCTAAAGAACATACTACAAGTCTTTAATGTGCTATAATTTACTCTAGATGTTCAATTTCCATCATCACTCTATTCTATGGGGTTCTCCAGTGGCAGAGCATCCAGTTCAATAACTTTTGAAAAGAGGCACAAACCACTCCAAAACAAGTTGCTAAATATTTATTTGGTCCTAAAGAACATACTACAAGTCTTTAATGTGCTATTATTTACTGTAGATGTTCACTTTCCATCATCACTCTATTCTATGGGGTTCTCCATTGGCAGAACATCCAGTTCAATAACTTTTGAAAAGAGGCACACACCACTCCAAAACAAGTTGCTAAATATTTATTTGACCCTAAAGAACATACTACAAGTCTTTAATGTGCTATTATTTACTCTGGATGTTCAATTTCCATGATCACTCTATTCTATGGCGTTCTCCAGTGGCAGAGCATCCAGTTCAATAACTTTTGAAAAGAGGCACACGCCACTCCAGAACAAGTTGCTAAATATTTATTTGACCCTAAAGAACATACTACAAGTCTTTAATGTGCTATAATTTACTCTTGATGTTCAATTTCCATCATCACTCTATTCTATGGGGTTCTCCAGTGGCAGAGCATCCAGTTCAATAACTTTTGAAAAGAGGCACACACCACTCCAAAACAAGTTGCTAAATATTTATTTGACCCTAAAGAACATACTACAAGTCTTTAATGTGCTATTATTTACTCTAGATGTTCAATTTCCATCATCACTCTATTCTATGGCGTTCTCCAGTGGCAGAGCATCCAGTTCAATAACTTTTGAAAAGAGTCACACACCACTCCAGAACAAGTTGCTAAATATTTATTTGACCCTAAAGAACATACTACAAGTCTTTAATGTGCTATTATTTACTCTAGATGTTCACTTTCCATCATCACTCTATTCTATGGGGTTCTCCATTGGCAGAGCATCCAGTTCAATAACTTTTGAAAAGAGGCACACACCACTCCAAAACAAGTTGCTAAATATTTATTTGACCCTAAAGAACATACTACAAGTCTTTAATGTGCTATTATTTACTGTAGATGTTCAATTTCCATCATCACTCTATTCTATGGGGTTCTCCAGTGGCAGAGCATCCAGTTCAATAACTTTTGAAAAGAGGCACACACCACTCCAATAGAGTACACACTCCAGCGATTGTAAACATACTTCACAACACACACACACACACACTTGATTAATAATGCATTCCTTTAGTATTAACACTCACTTTGATGGTAACATTGTCAGATTTATAATTTAATGCCCGCCTCACACTTTACGATTTTGGCCACAATTTGGTCGTCTGAGACAAATTTTGAAAATCCTGAAAGATTTCTAGAATCCTAGGGTAAAATCTGTCATGTTTGATTGCTGGTTTGACATGATTTTTCCTGTCTTTATCATCAAGGATTGTTAGAAACACAATTAACGGTACAGATTGTTTTCGTTTGCTGCTACCTGCCATTTTAGCAAGAGAATTCGGAACTGATCGTGTCATGGATTGATGACGTAAAACCATTGACAAGTCTTCTTGTGTGCATTCGATTTTGACTCGTCTCGACTGTCTGACAGGTTGACAACTGAGATCCTACAGTGTGACATGGGGATCATTTTTGTACAGCAACAATCGCGAAGGGTTTTGAAACATGGCACAGTGTGAGCCCTGCTTAAGAGTTTTAATATTTCTTCCTGTGTGTCTCTGCAGTTCATTCTAAGATGCCAGTGTGCCATAAACGATCGCCTTTTCCAGAGCTGGTGTGTAATGCTACAGGTGTCTTCCCCAAACCAGTGATGATCTCATGGAGGAAGGACGGAGAAGACGAAGCGGTGAATGAGGACGTGGAGCTCAGAATGTCTTTTATAAACCAGGATGGAAGCTTCCAGATGAGAAGCATTATGAAAGTCTCAGCTGAGGACCTGCAGAAACACAACTACACCTGTGTGATTCAGCACAGCACCTTTGGGAAGGAGTTAATGCCGAATGTAAACAAGCGCCGAACCCGGAGAGGTCAGAAAAAACACTTTCCTATAAAAGTACAGATTTGCAGTGAAAATTGATTTACTGATGCAGCTGATAATAAAGAGTCTGTGATTATTTATCAGATGTAGGATCATGTATAGGATCAGGTGGAGGACCAGATGGAGGGAATGTTGGTATCATTGTTCCTGTGGTCATCACTCTCTTCGTTCTCGTTGCTATTGTTGGAATGTTCATCTGGAAGAAGATAAAAAATCCTGGTGCAGAAAATCCCCGTGAAGTTCAATGGAACAGAACTGAGATACATCCCTTAAACGTGTGTTAAAGTATATATTTTGATATTTATATTAAACTTAATATTTACAGTTAGAGTGGAATGTTAGATATTTTCTGAAGATCATCTGTCTTTTAGACTCCACACAGTGACGTTCCAGTCTAAACCAGGAAGGGAGCCTCCACACTGAAGAATGTTTTCCTGTCCAGGTCTTCCTCTACTGGTGGGGGGTGGGGGGTGGGGGGCTTGGTTATCAGTCAAAGTAGCTGTAGTCCACACCTCCAAACGTATTATATTAATGACTCCAGGTGTGCTAAAACCTGACTCCAATTAGCTTTTTTGAGGTCATTAACTCCAGTGTTGTGCTAGTTACTAAGAAATAGTAACTAGTTACAGTTACTAGTTACTTCATTCAAAAAGTAACTCGATTACATTATTGATTACTTACACCAAAAAAGACTACATTACTGTTAAGTACTGTTACTTTTAAAGAACATTCTTTAATGTTGCCATTAATGCTCTTTTATGCCTTCTGGTCTATACAAACACAACACTGACTTAAACACTATTTTATTTTTGTTTATTTAAGTCATACCAGCACAAACTGAATATATCACAAGGATTTCTGAAATAAATAACAAAACAAGCTGAATAGTATAAATTAAAATGGCTTCTGCATCATAAAAGCTGTTTCTGGAGGTGCTTCGACAGATTGATTTGCTGTTTATCGCAGTAGATAGGACCACCTTAACTCGCCGTTACTGACGCACATACTCGAATAAACGGAAACAAGCCCACAGTGCGGCGTCTTCGTGTTTACAGGTTGGCATATGAAGTTTCTGTTTAGTTCATTAGATCTAATTTATGGCAATACATAAAGAGTTGCTAAAATAGTATGCAGATATTATACACAAACGATCATAAACATAACGTTATACTCTTTATTTTAGTAGCAGCCAAGTATTGTTATTGTTAGTGTGAAAATATCACAAGTTTTGAGATTTTATTTATTTTGTTGTCTGATATGTGTTCAAGGGACATGGCAGTTTTCAGTTATTTAGAAAGTTTAAAAGACCTTTTGTAAGCCCTTTGTTTTTTCTGTTATTTATACAGTATTTTTATACAGTATGCTATTTGTTAATTTTTGTTATTTATAATGTCCCATGTATTTAAGTAATGTTTAAGAGACATGTTTTTGTTTTTATGTTGCCTTTTCAATGAAAGAGTTCTTCAAAAAGTTGTAATGAGTGAGAATGTGAACTTAACACTGACCAGCAAATGTGCCTGACCTTGCGCCGCGTCGCTGCAGTAAGTTGCTACTCAAAATTTTTTTCCAAGGTTGGCAGGTCTGCTACGATGCGTTGCTGCTGTGAACAGGTTAGGCTGTAGGCTACACTTCGGCCAAAATGTATTAATTTAAAAAAGCAACGGACAAACGCACCATATAGTAACAGAGTTAATTTATTTAAAGAGTAATGCATTAGAGTATTAGTTACTGTCAAAAGTATGCTTTATGAGGTTTTTTGGTTCTCAATAAAGACATGAAAGATCAGAATGTTTTTGTGTAATTATTATTAGACAGGTTGTGTTTGTCAACACCCTTGACTTGGATGAAGATCCGATCACATTTTATGGCAAATTTATTCAGAAAACCATGAAATTCCAAAAGGTTCACATACTATTTCTTGCCACTGTGTACATGTGTGTGTGTGTGTGTGTGTGTGTGTGTGTGTGTGTGTGTACTGTATATAATATACAGTGTCGCTTGAAAATGTCTATATTTCTGCATAAATATGACCAAAACATCATCAGATTTTCACAGAAGTCCCAAATGAAGACAAAATAAACCGAGTCAAACAGATCAGACAAATAATTATACTTGGTGATTTCTTTATTAAGAAAAATGTTCCAATATTATATATCTGTGAGAGGCAAAAGTATGTGAACCTTAAGGTTTAGTACTTAATTTCAAGGTCAAATTAGAGTCCAACTGATTTCAGTCCTTGAGTGTCAAAGTCTGATGTTCATGCTGTGTGTTTGTGGAAGAGGACGATCATTGCAAAAACAATGGAGATTTCTGAGAACTTCAGAAAAAGAGTTACTGTTGCTCATCAGTCTGGAAAAGGTTACAAAATCCTCTCTTAAGAGTTTGGACACATAGTCATATAGATTCTGTAAAAACGAGGAAATTTATGACCATTGGTACATTCCCAGAAGTGGTACTCTTTTACTGCTTATGTTAATGTTCATGAGTCTGCCATCAGATGAACACTGAACAACCTGTGTGTGCAAGGCAGAGTTGCAAGGAGAAAGCAACTACTCTCCAAAAAGAACATTGATTTTTACTAAAGTTCATGTGGACAAGCCAGAGGACTATTGGAAAAATAATTTGTGGAGGAACGATACCAAAAAATAACTTTATTTTTATTATTTATTGGGAAGCATTATTTTTAGAGAAAGGAAAATACTGAATTCCAGCATAAAAAAACAGCATAAAAACAGCAATCTGATGATGTTTTGGGTCATATTTATGTAGAAATATAGGAATTTCTAAAGGGTTCTCAAACTTTCAAGTAGGCTTTTTTTCTGTAGGCATTTTTGGACGTTGCATGTTCTTTCTATTTTCCTAATATATTATTTTTGTCTCCTCTACATTTCCATTCCTCCTCCTCACTGCACTAATCTCTATCTCACTGCTCTTTCCTTCTGTGTCTTTTCATCTTCATTACTCTCTTTTTTTTATTTTACGATTTAATGTAAAACTTCTCCTATCTAGCACTCCTCTGGAAGATGCTGCAACCCTCGTGAGCTGTGGAATTTCAGAGTATTGCACCTTGGAGGTTGTTGGCAGGCTTCTGGGAGGTAAGGTCCACGGTTTTCTGGCTTGTGCTGGAAAAGTACGGGGACAGACACCAAAGGTGGACAAGCAGGAGAAGAAGAAAAAGAAGACAGGCCGTGCTAGTGTGCCCTGCGATGGGTTGGCACTCCGTCCAGGGTGTATCCTGCCTTGATGCCCGATGATGCCTGAGATAGGCACAGGCTCCCCGTGACCCGAGGTAGTTCGGATAAGCGGTATAAAATGAATGAATGTAAAACTGAAATGAAATACATTGAAAGTATTATTATGACAAGGAAAATATATTCATTAGTAGTGTGTATTTCTTAATCATTACTACAGTGCTCAAACACTGCTGTATTATCTCTTTATTTAAAACTGATTGTATATGTGTGTGATATGATATTTAATACAATAACTTTTGTATTAAATATCGACCTGTGTATGTGTTTTACACAATAATTAAGTCACACAAACACAGGATATTTATTTTATCTTTAAATGAAATTGCTACTAAATCACCACGTTATCAACTCAGATATGATTTTATTATTATAAATATATTTGACCAGCAGGAGTCACTGGCATGCAGCGTTCATCAAAGCTTCAACAAATGATCTCTTTTTCCAGAAAATAGAAATCTTCATTTCCCATCTCATTAATAGAAACATTCATTTGATGATCATTTTTAGTTTTACAGTGAATATTGTAATACATGTTCAGGGCTCTCAAGTTTTGAAGACATTTTGTGATATCTCCAACCCAAAACTTAATATTTGAATTAAACAAAACATAATAAATTATACAGTGTAGTGCTGTTGGTTAGTAGCCTTATTTTTCTGAGATTTAATTACACGGAATTTATGATAAATTCATTATTTTATAAAATGTCATAAAGCCGTGGCCCCCTGGCACCATCTCAGGGCCCCCAGTTTGAGAACCACTGGCCTAGACTACTTGTCCTGAGCAGGTGTTGTCGGTGAACAGTCTGTAAAACTGTTGGCTATTACAGACACTCATGAAAAACTGATGCTGATTATCTGGGAAACGTCTCTAACAGCAGTCAAAATGTTGTTTATGTCAAACAAGTTGTGAATTTGTTGTAACATTACAACAGGAGATCATGACTTACTCCGTGCTCAAATTCCAGGATATGCTTTTTTTTCATTGGTTATTGCGTTAAATCTTACCCATATACAAATTGGTATTTTCTGATTGGCTGTTGTGTAGCCTCTTTTTTGATTGGCTTAGTCAGGCCCGACTAAGAGCTCCAGGGGAGACGCGCTTGATTCCTGCCCGGTTCCATAGAGACAGCGGTGCGGGCAGATACATTTTGGGCGCTGTGGCTTATTAAATATATGATAAACACTTTTTCTGTGTGAGAAATACAGTGTGTGGCGGGAGAGCGTGAGAAAAGACAGAAATTAGTTACTTTCATGCTCAATGCTGACACTTGAGAGCTTTGTGGATAAAAGCATCTGCCAAATGCTGTAAATTTAAAATCTTTAACTTTTACAAATCATTTTATGCAAATAAGGCACTGTTTAATTAAATATGCATAAACATGCATTCATACTTGCATCTTGAAATGGTAATTTATCATGAATATTTGATCTTCAGTGGCACGCAGGTGTAGTTTGTATTGGAATGGAATTTGTGGTAGTTTAGACTTTTATTGACATATTGGATTTAGAATTCCCACCTCAAAAACCTGTTCACAATTTCGCATCTCTAATATCTCTGTGTCATGGTGGCCAAGTCTGGTCTCAATTGCATGAACCCCCTAGGAAGAGGATTTAAAAGTTTACCGCATGCAGCTGTCAAAAAAGCCTTTGGGACGACTCTGACGTGTGTGCCAAATTTTAAGAGTTTTCAAGCATGTTAATGAACCCCAATTGGCCAATGTGTGCAAAATAAACAAACAAACAAACAAATAAACCCGAGCAAAAACAATAGGGCTTCGCACCATTTGGTGCTCGGGCCCTAATAATAATAATGATAGTGAGATGATATCAACACAGCACGTGACTTTACATCAGAGAAATAACAGAAACACATCACTGGCAACAAATATCTGCTTCAGATGGCCTGAGAACAAATAAAGTCTCTTGTTTTTAGTTAGAAGTAAATGATTTATTTGACTCTGAACAGGAAAAAGACTTTTTACTAAAGGTTTGCTCAGAGTCCAATTTAATGAATTTCCGACACATGATTTATGATTTATTTTAATAACCTTCTGGGAATTTCCTTTGTAACATCCTTTTTAACCAAAGAAAGGAAAGAAGATGTCAAATTTCATGAAGGCAGGTCATCTAGAAACTATTTGGTTCTGAACAGAGAAAAAAATTCACGGATTTAAGGAAAAAATGTGTAAAAATGGGATTAATGAGGTTTATAAGGCTTATAAAGGCATCATAATGACACAATGACATAATGACATAATAAAAAAGTGTGCTTTAATTTATATATTAAAAAAACATTAAAAACTAGCTTCTATGAGATAGTCTTGATTGAAGAAAAAAACAGTGCTATATTAAAAAGATCCACACAAAAGTGTTCTCAGGGTGGGAGGGGCTTATTCTGTCAGCCTGTCAATCACAGTGACATTAGCCAGTCATGAGGCTTCTGGGGGTCATGTATGAGTAAGAGGGTACTCTTTCCTTTCTTAGGGTCCAGCCTCTTCAACTGGTGGGTGTCATATGATGAGGTAAGATGGCTTATAAGTATCCGAGCTGGTAAAAATGAGTTGAATATTCCCATAAAAAAACATGAGAATTGTTGTTACTGCTGTATTCAGGGTCAGTGCATTCAGGGTTTATGTATTATAGCATTTTTCACAGCCAGCGTAATTATGAAACATTTTCCCCCCAGAGATAACCTCATAAGAGCTACATTCTCCATCATAATCTCAATGACAGATGAAATATCGCGTGCTAGACTACAATAATTAGACTACAGTTAATGCCTTAAGTCTACGTCCGCTATCTATTATATAAAGGTCTACACTGACATCCTCAACATTCCGATCTCGACCTCTGATATAACCATAGCTGTAAAAATATTTAAAAAACAAACATTACCTTAAATGTCCTCTCTATAAAAGAGTGAAGCAACGATAGATCTCTCGAGTACTCGATCATAATCATGTGCAGTACGTGAGAGATGGAGAGATGTGTTGAGGAGAATACGGCTTTACTCTCAGCTCTTGTCCTAAAAAAAAAAGCATCTACAGTAATTACTCTATCCGTCCATCCAGCCATCCATCCATCCATCCATTGATAATTAAAAGTGCTCAAATGGGATAAAAATCAACTTCCCCTTTACACACACACACACACACACACACACACACACACACACACACACACACACACACACACACACACACAATGTTCCCTAAGAGAAGGAGAGATAGTGGGATTTTTTAGAAAGCACAGGAAATCTCTGAGGTTTTAAAAAATGCACAATTAAATAATACGCCATCTGTTCGAACAATCACAGGGAATGAAATCATTAGACGCTTTTTCAAGTTCCCCCTTTTCACATTTCACAGTAATATGTATCACATAAACACACAAAGAGCAGGATTCCCATGGAAAAATCGAGCGTCTGTTCTGCATGGACCGAAACAATTACTCTCATCCATTTCCTCTGTGTTATCTCTGTTTGGTACTAACGTCAAACCCAATTTGTCCAGAAACGTTCTCAGAACCTTTAAATGCAAAAAAAAAAAAACCTAAAAAAAATACAATCACTGCCCCGAGGTCAGTGCAGTGATCACTGATATTATTCTTTATGATGTTACAGAAGACAAACTCCTCGTCTAAGCTTCTGAGATAATTTACGCCGTACGTCCGGGAAAGAAGAGGCCAGAGCAGCACGACCTGCAAAAACAAGACAAGAAACACTACGAAAGGTGCGTGTGAGGGAGAGGCTGTCGAGTGTATACATGTTTGGCACAGCTCACACTGGATCACTTAGGTAAAGGAAACAACAGTCTAGTTTAACTGCACTTGTGTTCCCAGGAACACAACACAACATAGTGCACTAATGAGGCTGTGGAAAAGTCCATAATGTAAACATTTGTGCTTACAAGCTGACACAGACAACAGTTTTAAAGGATTTCGCTTCATACTTCTCGCTCACTGTAGCTTTCAATCACGCTCATAATTAATTCCAAGTGATACAAATGCTAATTATGAATAAATCAGGCATAAAATGTGACAAGGCATGAACATCATTAATAACAGGCTGCTGTGATGTGGTCTGAGGCAAAACAGACTTATTTTATCAACACCAGAAATTCTTGAGGTGTTTTATTCTGTTTACACCGCAGCCATTTGCTGCTCCAATAAGTAAACATTTTTTATTCACATTTATCTATTAATGTCTATAATTATTGTTACATTTTCTACATCACTTACATTACAGCAGCTGAAACTCTTATTATCTCTCCTGTAAGACCTCGACTCAAAAGTTACTATAAGACTATAAAGTATATTACGCTTCATTTTTCAAACCAGTGCATTCATTATTCTAAACTTAAAATAAACAGTTATCATTAAAGTAATAAAAGAGATGAAAAAGAAGTTCACTTAATGAGACTAAACAAAACAAAAGAATAAAAACAAACAAAAAACAGAAACAAAATAAAACAAAAAAGACAAAGAAAACAACAAGAAAAAAAACAAAACAAGAAAAACAGAAACAAAATAAAACAACAACAACAAAAATCAATACAAAGACAACAAAACAAGAAAAGAAAAAAAAAAAAAAAAAAAACAAGACAAAACAAAACAAAACAAGACAAACACCACAGCTTGTCATGTCATGAAACTGGAGTTTGTAGTAGAAGGATTCCTTCCATAAATGTTACAGAGATATGCATTTACTATGAATGAGGCCACTTAGAAGTCTTACACTCAGAAGTCTCCATCAGTGAACAATTCCTTTGTTCACTTCAACAAAAATAGACCATGTTTAAACTGGAATCAATTTCCTGGTTACATAATTATATATTTTGACCATATATACTGTAGAGTTATAGAATAAAAATGAATCTGGTGTGACCCAGATGAGATCCCTTTTCAGTCTGGTTCCACTCCAGGTTTCTTCCTCGTGTTGTCTCAGTGAGTTTTTCCTTCACCACCGTCAACTTTGGCTTGGCTTGGCTTGTAAATCTTCTAACAATTTATAGTTAAACCGCAATTCAAATAAGATTAAATTTAACTGAAGTGTTAGACGAATGCCTCCTTAGGAAACACACACACACTCACACACACACACAGACACACACACACACACACACACACACACACACACACACACAAACACACACACACCAATATATACCTTTATACAAACCATACAAGCCCACTTACTATAGAAATCATTCAGATAAACCTATTCTGACACCTTCTGACCAATCAGAGTGAAGAATTCTCACTGTATGAACATGATTAGTGCTAAAGTACCACTGTAAGATATTTTTGACATGCATTAACTATTATTCTAATATATTATTAAGACAGTTCATGGCTGTAAATGTGTGAGTGAAAGTTACAGTTGATGCTAATCACCCTGATCATTTGTGAGCCAGAGCCTGGTATTAATCTTCAAGTACACGAAAACAAAATCACTGACAAGAGACGATGAAATGTTTTCCAACTGAATCTGTTCAGCAGAAGTGTACAGGAATGAGTTTTTTTTGTTTGTTTGTTTTTTGTTTTTTAACAGAATATTTTATATTTTAAGATCACTACAGCACCAATGTGCATTTGTACCAAAAGATATTATAATAACTGGAACCAAAAAGTACTTTTTGTATATATTACTATACATGTTTTTATTTTTATTTGTTACTTTACACACCACAGAAGGTCTAATGTTATTAGATTCAGGTGCAAAAGCACAGAAGACAGATTTGGAAAGGAAAAAATAAAACATGTTTAAAAACCAATCTTTGAACATTACAGTTTCAGATCTAAATCTTCTGACTGAAGATTTTGTGCTTATGTATACAGAACAGTCCAATGTCCAATGAAAGCTTCATGCAATAAAGAGCACAAGAAAACAACACTTTTAAAGCATGTGAGTATTACAACAAACTGTGACAGTTTTCAATAAAAGGCAATAAAAGTTCAATAGAGAACAACATGCAAAACCAATTAACACCCGAAAAACAACCGAATCTCACTGGACTCTTAAAAATATATATTTAAATGTTGAGACCGATTTTTCTCTCTTCGGTTTTAATAAGCAGCAAACAAAAATGTATGATTTTTTTCAGTTAGTAGTGAAAAGCAGTGTATTTTTAAGCCATTAGCTTTAGTTAGTTACAGTGGCATTAATTGTTTTCGACATACTGTAATACAATGAAGTTCTTGATTTCTTTCTGAATTCTTTTTGAAATTTATGTCACTCTTTTCCAACTCTCCATGTCTACAAATTCTTACCGTTCTTCTTTTGCAGATAAAAAACATTCTCTCCATCTTGGATCTTTTAAATCAATTTTGTTAGGTTTAATAAAATAATGTAATCATACAAAAAGCTATAATTTTACAGTCTATAACCTTTCGCACAATTCGACTCTTGGACACGTAAAACTCTGATGTCTGTATATCTGGACGCCGTGTAATAGTAGCTTATGGAGCCTTAATATTGTTATTGAGACGTGATCACATGTTGGTCACGTCTCACATGTCGTCAGTTACAGGAGTATCAGAGACTTTAATTTTCCGGAAATCAGTCGTTTAGTATTTTAGGTATCATGGAAGCATGTAAATTTAAAGCTACACAAACACACTTCACCTGTACACAGTATTATACTCTCTGTTTTGAGTAGAAAACTGTAGGATTAGTACCTCATTTCTAAAAGGAGACATTTTCTAAGCTATAGTCTAAAAAAACCATCTGAATAACATCCAAACCGTCTTAAAATTTCCACACCGATTGTTATGTCTGTTTCCCGGCAAGTTATAAAAACAACTCACAGTATTTTGCCTGATTGCATTAAAATACTGAAATATTACAATTTTCTTTTTAAGCTTCATCCAAGATCACACCTAATCCTCAGTCTCATTTTCTAAAAAAAACAACAAAAAAACCCAAAATATATTAAACACCTATTATTTTCTGTGGTTCATCCTGTAAAGGTTTTATTTTTTCTTTTCCTGGTCTGGTCATTTCCTTTCTTTTAAAATGTCATCTAATTTCCAGAAAATTCTTTCCAATCAGAATGTCAGCTACGATAGAAATAAGGTTCACAGCGCATAAAAACCTTCAGTGTTTTCTTACAGGCATTAAAGTGTAAACTGGTGACTCCCAGATGACACAGACCTCTGAGATGAACGATGGAATCTCTTTTTAAACCCAGTGCTGCACTTCTGCCTGTCTCTCAGATACTCCTGGTAGTTTCTGGTCAGCAGCGTGTACAGAAAAGGGTTGATGCAGCTGTTGCTGTAAGCCAGACACGTCACAATGAAGTTCACGCAAACCATCGTTTTATGAGAGAGCTTCTCATGTTCGAAATAATAAACGCTAAGCAGCTGCCATAACCAGAAAGGCACAAAACATGCCCAGTACGTAAGAACTATACCGAAGATCATGTATAGTACTTTCTGTTTGTGGCATTTAGTCCTGCTTGAAACTCTGGAGGTGGAGAACACCTTGGTTTGAGACGTCCAGTAAGTTCTGGCTAACTTGAGATAGAGGAACCCGATGATGCATCCAGGTGCAAGGATACAGGTGTTGAAGAGGATGGTCAGGTAGGCTTTGTAGGCAGTCATCTGCCAGGTGGGGTGGCAAATCCGCTTCTCAAGCCCGTCTCGGAGGCTCGTCCGGAGCTCGATCATGATCATGGTGGGGAGAGAAAGAGCGAAGGAGACGAGCCAGACGGCACAGGTGACTGTGCGTCTGTAGTGCCTGGAACGAGTGAAGGTGTCCAGAGGTCTGAGCACGGCCACGTAGCGCTCCGTACTCATCACGGTCAGCATGAAGATGCTGGCGTGCATAGTCAGGAAGTCGAGGCTGAAGAGCACGCGGCAGCCAATGTCACCAAAATACCAGTCTTTTGCGAAGTAAGTGCACACCACAAACGGAATAGTGCACAGGTAGAGAAGGTCGGCTAATGCCAAGTTCACGATGTAGATGTACATAGTGCCGCTCACTCGTATCGCAATGTTCATCACCACCAGGGTGTACACGTTTCCAGCAGTACCCACTAGAAACATCAGAGCCAGGAGGGCACCTAAGAGAAACGTTATTAGCATGTCCTGAGAGATCACAGGGGTCTCAGAAAAAGGCAAAGACCCGTTGACAAATACGCTTGAGTCGTTCACGCGTGTCCCCATAGCTGATGTTAACAAGTAGCAACGCTTTAAGAAAATGCTGATGTGTGTGGAAGAAGTGTAGCAAGAAGCATTGTATATTACAATGCTAATAAGGACACAAAAAAATCCGAAATAATGATTTAGTGTGAAAGCAGCCAGAATGAGCCTCGAGTCAGAACAGAAAGCACACAGCTGTCATAAAATGTTTCCAGCTCACCTTTCCAGACAAGGTCCTGGTGTGCATTTTACTTCCAAACAATTTTCTCAGTGTCTCCTGTATTTATATTTGTCTCCCAAAACAAGGTGAAGCAAAACTCCACAGGTTTTAAGCTGGAAACGGATTAAAATCCTGCTGAGGATTTGAAGAGAAGGAGCTTCTCTGCAGCTTGCAGCTCTGATGTGTGCCTTGAGTGCGTGTGCGCTTTTGGAGACTCTCTCTCTCTCTCTCTCTCTCTCTCTCTCTCTCACACACACACACACACACACACAAACACACACACGCACACACACACATGCACATACACTCACACACGTACACGCATGCACACACACGCATGCATGCACGCACCCTCCTCATGAGGGTTCTTCATACCATTTCCATCATTAAAGCTGCCCTTATCTAAGATACTGGATGTTTCTTGCCCTTCTATGGTGGGGTAAACAGCTGTGGTAACTTTCAGAGTAAACCTGATGGTTCAGACCGAGAAATTTTGTTTATTTTCTTTCTTCCATGATGAAACGCACACCGATACAGCAATCAGTGCGAAATCTGATTTCAATATCTAACACGGCTGTTTGGACAATAAATTAGCTCACTAGGGAACGAACACCATAGCTAAGTAGTACACCATATGAACACCATACCTAAGTTCTTTTTATTTATTTATTTATTTATTTATTTATTTATTTATTTATTTATTTATTTATTTATTTTAGTTTTCATGCTCATGATATCGTCTGTCAGGGGGAAGCCACAGCAGGTCTTACAGGATCATTTATCTGATTACAAATTGTATTATTTTACAAGGTGTATATTAATAATACCACACCGTGTCTTAAAGGTTTCTGGGTTTTAGCTACATCAGAAAGGTGAAATATGATGCATGATGATAGAATTAGCTGATCATGGAGCTTGTTTCCAGCCCTATGATACTGCACTTTAGATTACAGAATGATTAAATGGAAATGCCTTTAGTTCCACCAGGAAATAGAAATGAAATTGTCCTCCATATCGACTATTAACGCTGTCAGCTTGACTCGAAGAAATCCAGACCAGCTCACACAACCATCTTTTAAACTACGGACACATCGTAATTGAGCGGAGAAGCAAACAGGAATTGCAACACTTTACTAATGTGAGGACCATGTGTGTTTAATTGGACCTTTATTTTGGCCAATTGGCATTTCTGTCTCATTACTCAAACCAGACATAAATAAAGGCATGGCTCGATTTGAATCAATGGCACAGGGTAATCTTTTTCCACATCCGCCATCAGGAAAGACCATTTTCAAGTGACAGATAACATTTACTCCATTCAACTGGCTTCCTGTTCTTTTAAAAACCAGGGCCTGGATTCATAAATATTCTAAATGATCTCAGAGAGCTCCTAATGTAGCTTAAACATATCTAACTACGAATCTTATTTGAAGAGTGATTCAAACCTTCACTTTGTCTGTATGTTAAGATATTTAACCCTTGTATGTTGTTCTGGTCTGTGGGACCCATATTCATAAACATCAATCGTCCTTAAAAACTTTGCTTCCTTGTAAATTTGTTGATTTTTTTTCCATTCATAACTTGATTAAATTTGATTTTCTTTTTTTTTTATTACGTTTTATTAAAAAAACAAAAAAAAACCGAGTAGCACTTTAATTAAAAAATGTGATGTAATAAAGATAAAGGGCAAATATTAACCTTATATGCTGTTTATATTGCTTGTAATCGGGATGAAGTAAATATATACTGTATATACATATATATTATCTCTAATATGATTGGTCACAACAATAATCCTACACGATCTAATCTGTATCATCTTATTAACTCTATCATTATTAAATATTGTACACAACACATTTCTTCTCCTTCTTCACTTTTCTGACACTTTCTCCTCTGATACAGAAACTCTTAATCCTCTTAAAAGTCCTCCACACTACTCCTTACCTTTTTATAACCTTATAAGCTCTTTTAGGGGTTAAGATGCTTTAGGAATAACTTTTATCTTTACTGGGATCTTCTCTTTTTAGGGGAAACTGAATTTTCTTGGCATTTCCTCACTAAGAGAAACTCAACACTGAGTATTTTCATGAATACGGGCCCTGGGATGATGATGATAATGATGATGATGATGATGATGATGATGATGATGATGATGATGATACATCTTGAAGGAATGTTTCTTTAAACTTTAATCATGACATGAGATACACTTTAGGCATAAAATCAGTAGTTAATTACACGACGAATGATTTCCGATATTACAGCGTGATAAAGTGTGAGCTCTGTTCGTTGGACAGCAAAGCGAGCTCTAAACCTGCAGGAGATTTCTGTGGATTGAAATGGAAGAATCCTCTGCACGACAGGTGTGGGGCTATGAAGTCTTAAAATAGATCCTCAAGTGCAACCAGGTGGGAAAACAGGATGGCGAAGCATCAGTACGGATTACCTCATAGTCAGCTGAGAAAATAGGAAATAGAAATAGTACTGAATGTATATGTTATTCCTCATATATAGTTCTTATATATAGTTCTACGTACAGCATGGTCTACACTGATGGGACATTTTCAATCAGTATAAACAAAAGAATTCTTTTCTGGCTGTGAATCTGATCTAAAATGAGTCAGGACTTTCAGTATCAGATGATCACCTTACACACAATTGTACTTTTAGAGGCTTATGAAGAAACACTTAGGGCATGTCAGAGAGCAGAAATGGGTTTGATATCAACATTTACTTTATGTTTACATTTATGGCATTTTGGGAGACGTCCGAGTCTTGATCGGTGAATTACATTGACACAGAGTTAGGATACCATCGGCCTAATTTTTTTTAAATATACAAATTATATATTCACAATCAAACAGGGAACATAAGTGCTAGTTTATGTTTTTCATGAAGAGGTACTAGTGGGTCTTCACCCTAAGAGTATAGTTACATCTGACCCTGAGAGATGGTGGGACCAGTCGAGCAGCATCACTGAGCATCATTTAAAACATATGTTTAAATCTCAGAAGGTACTAATGTGGTGTGTTGTGGTGTGGTGTGGTGTGGTGTGGTGTGGTGTGTTGTGGTGTGGTGTGTTGTGGTGTGGTGTGGTGTGTTGTGTTGTGGTGTGGTGTGTTGTGTTGTGGTGTGGTGTGTTGTGGTGTGGTGTGTTGTGTTGTGTTGTGGTGTGTTGTGGTGTGTTGTGTTGTGGTGTGGTGTGTTGTGTTGTGTTGTGGTGTGTTGTGTTGTGTTGTGTTGTGTTGTGGTGTGTTGTGTTGTGGTGTGGTGTGTTGTGTTGTGGTGTGGTGTGGTGTGGTGTGTTGTGGTGTGGTGTGGTGTGTTGTGGTGTGTTGTGGTGTGTTGTGTTGTGTTGTGGTGTGTTGTGGTGTGGTGTGTTGTGTTGTGTTGTGGTGTGGTGTGTTGTGGTGTGGTGTGGTGTGGTGTGTTGTGGTGTGTTGTGGTGTGTTGTGTTGTGTTGTGTTGTGGTGTGGTGTGGTGTGTTGTGGTGTGGTGTGTTGTGTTGTGGTGTGGTGTGTTGTGTTGTGGTGTGGTGTGGTGTGGTGTGTTGTGTTGTGTTGTGGTGTGGTGTGGTGTGGTGTGGTGTGTTGTGTTGTGGTGTGTTGTGGTGTGGTGTGTTGTGGTGTGTTGTGGTGTGGTGTGGTGTGTTGTGGTGTGTTGTGGTGTGTTGTGTTGTGGTGTGTTGTGTTGTGGTGTGTTGTGTTGTGTTGTGGTGTGTTGTGGTGTGTTGTGCTGTGGTGTGGTGTGTTGTGGTGTGGTGTGTTGTGTTGTGGTGTGGTGTGTTGTGTTGTGTTGTGGTGTGGTGTGGTGTTGGTTTTGTGGTGTGGTGTGGTGTTTGTTGTGTGGTGTGGTGTGGTGTGGTGTGGTGTGGTGTATGATGTGTGGTGTGGTGTATAATGTGTGGTGTGGTGTGTTGTGGTGTGTGTTGTGGTGTGTGTTGTGTGTTGTGTTGTGTTGTGTTGTGGTGTGTGTTGTGTGTGTGTGTTGTGTGTTGTGTGTTGTGCTGTGTTGTGTTGTGGTGTGGTGTGGTGTGTGTTGTGTTGTGTGTTGTGTTGTGTTGTGCTGTGCTGTGTTGTGTTGTGTGTTGTGTTGTGTGTTGTGTTGTGGTGTGTTGTGTGTTGTGTTGTGGTGTGTTGTGTGGTGGTGTGTTGTGGTGTGTTGTGTGTTGTGGTGTGTTGTGTGTTGTGTGTTGTGGTGTGTTGTGTTGTGTGTTGTGTGGTGTGTCTTGTGTTGTGGTGTGTTGTGTTGTGTTGTGTTGTGTGGTGTGTGGTGTGTGTTGTGTTGTGGTGTGTTGTGTTGTGTTGTGTTGTGGTATGGTGTGGTGTGTTGTGGTGTGGTGTGCGTTGTGCTTGTGTGTTGTTGTGTGTCGGTGCTGTTGGATGTTTGTGGTGTTGTTGTGGTGTGCTTGTGTTGTGTTCGCTGTTGTTGTGGATGTTGTGTTGTGTGTGTCGGTGTGGTGTGTTGTGGTGTGGTGCTGTTGTAGCTTGTGTTGTGTTGTGGTGGTGTGTTTGTGTTGTTGTTGTGGTTGTTGGTGTGGTGTGTTGTTGTCGTTTCGTTGCTAGGTTGTGTATGTGTTGTGGTGTCTAGTGTGGTATGTGGTGTGGTGTGTTGTGTTGTGTTAGTGTTGTGTTGTGTTGTGGTATGTGTTGTGGTGGTATGGTTGTACGGTGTGTTTGTGTTGTTGTGGAATTGTGGGTTGTGTTGTGATTGTTGGATGTGGTGTGTTGTGTTGTGGTGTGTTGTGGTGTGTTGTGGTGTGTTGTGGTGTGTTGTGGTGTGTTGTGGTGTGTTGTGTTGTGGTGTGGTGTGGTGTGTTGTGTTGTGGTGTGTTGTGGTGTGTTGTGTTGTGGTGTGGTGTGGTGTGTTGTGGTGTGTTGTGGTGTGGTGTGTTGTGGTGTGTTGTGTTGTGTTGTGTTGTGGTGTGTTGTGGTGTGGTGTGTTGTGGTGTGGTGTGGTGTGGTGTGTTGTGGTGTGTTGTGTTGTGGTGTGGTGTGGTGTGTTGTGGTGTGTTGTGTTGTGGTGTGGTGTGGTGTGGTGTGTTGGTGTGTGTTGTGTTGTGGTGTGGTGTGTTGTGTTGTGTTGTGTTGTGTTGTGGTGTGGTGTGTTGTGTTGTGTTGTGGTGTGTTGTGGTGTGTTGTGTTGTGGTGTGGTGTGGTGTGTTGTGTTGTGGTGTGGTGTGTTATGTTGTGTTGTGTTGTGGTATGGTGTGGTGTGTTGTGGTGTGGTGTGTTGTGTTGTGTTGTGTTGTGTTGTGTTGTGGTGTGGTGTGTTGTGGTGTGTTGTGTTGTGTTGTGTTGTGTTGTGGTGTGGTGTGGTGTGTTGTGGTGTGGTGTGTTGTGTTGTGTTGTGGTGTGGTGTGTTGTGTTGTGTTGTGGTGTGGTGTGGTGTGTTGTGGCGTGTTGTGGTGTGTTGTGGTGTGGTGTGGTGTGGTGTGGTGTGTTGTGTTGTGTTGTGTTGTGGTGTGTTGTGGTGTGTTGTGTTGTGGTGTGGTGTGGTGTGGTGTGTTGTGTTGTGTTGTGTTGTGGTGTGGTGTGTTGTGTTGTGGTTTGTGTTGTGTTGTGGTGTGGTGTGGTGTGGTGTGTTGTGGTGTGTTGTGTTGTGGTGTGTTGTGGTGTGTTGTATTGTGGTGTGTTGTGTTGTGGTGTGGTGTGTTTCATCTCCTGTGGACAGATAATCATAATAATCTGTAAGACACAGAGTGCACAAAAGCAATTTCTTCACAAGAAAGAACATCACAATAGCACAGAGTCTCTTCCTGTAACAACTGATGTTGGAGTGAATCCTGGACTCTCCTCCATGATGATCAATGTCAATGCAATGTTATTTCTATAGCACAACTACACACAACACCAGTTGACCAGTGTGCAAAAAAAAAAAACCAGTAGATCAATGCAAAAAAAAAAAAAAACAATAAAATATCAATAATAGATATAAAAAAAATGAGAAGAACACAAGCACACAATACAGTACAATAAAATTTCATCCTTGACCATATGCTGATTCAAAAAGGTATGTTTTTAACCTAACTATGAAAACTGATATGGAAGCAGAAAATCTAATGCTAACAGTCAACGCGTTCCACAGTCTGGGAGCAGCTACCGAAAAGGCACGATCACCCCTACAATAGTGATCTAATCTCTTGATCAATTCAAGATCCTTAATATTCTCTTTATTCAGAGGATTCAGGTTTACAGTAAGGTTGTCATTGATTACACGCTATCACAACCACTTATATTCAAGTCCCGGCAAAATGCGCTTTATATTTACTGCTTATCGATTACGCCTAGCCGTGTTTAGGTCGATGTTACCGGATCAGTCATTGTATTCATTATTCTGGTGAATCTTCTGGTGAAAATCTTACCAATACACTTTAATGCAACCGGATAATCAGGAAAAGGGGACAGTAGAGGTTCTGGAAATGAATAGGATTATTAAAAAGTCTTTAATTCAGCTGTCAGTGTCGTTTTGATAACGGAGACTGTTCTCTGTCTCTTTATAAACTCGAGTAAAATAGACAACTCTCTCTTATGATTCTGCAGATTTCATCTGATTTAGAGGAATAAACAAGCCTTTATTTTGTCACATAGACATCACAGCACAGTGAAATTCTTTCCTCACATATCCTAATGTTGGAGGTTGGGGTCTGAGCACAGGGTCAGACATGATACAGCACCACTGGAGGAGAGAGGGTTAAGGGCCTTGATCAAGGGCCCTACAGTGACAGATTGGAAGTGCTGGGGCCTGAACCCTAATACTCAACCCAGAGCCTTAAACACTTGACCCACGACTGACCTTAGTGAAAACTTTTAAACACTCAGAATTTCCTACACGTTATTTAAAAAAATGCATAATTATAGAAATGAGTCAGTTTTTTTACATAAGTGCATATAATTAAATATATTTATCACAAGCAGTTCATCAGTTTGACAGTTGAAGGAGGGTGCCGAGTAAACAAGGATGAAAAATCGAGTTAATCAAATAAACAGAGGTAGATTTTGAGACTGATGAGATTGTGCCAGTTCATTTCTAATCATTAGCTGAGAAAGGGGCATTAACTCCTGCTGCTTACTGTGTACCCTGACTGGATGTGGATTTTAATGACATTAAAATGACAGAAGTTGCATAATCATGCATGTCTCTTACTATTTTAGTCTCCTTTCCATCACACGTGAAAATTATGTCTCATTCACTCGTCTCTTCTGTGACGTCTTTCCACTAGATGTTGGAGTGAGTCTGTGTGGATTTGGGTTCATTCAGCTACAAGAGCATTAGTGAGATCAGACACTGATGGTGTAAGAGTGAGGAGGTCTGGGGTTCAGTCTGTGTTCAGTGGGGTTGAGTCAGAGTCAGGCATGTTCTCCCCGTGCCTCGGGGGTTTCCTCCGGGTACTCCGGTTTCCTCCCCCGGTCCAAAGACATGCATGATAGGTTGATTGGCATCTCTGGAAAATTGGCCTATTGAGATAGGCACAGGCTCCCTGTGACCCGAGAAGTTCAGATAAGCGGTAGAAAATGAGTGAATGAACGAATGTGGAAAAAATAATTATATATTATATTTTATATATAATTATATATTCTATTGACTTTTATATTTATACATTATATGTAATTAGATTTATTTTATTTACAAACTAAGCGGTTTGTGTAAGAAAGTAAACTGCGAATAAAGAAATCTTTTAAATCTTAATAGTTATTAAAGAAAACAGCATCAGACAGTTTCAGTATCAGCTGATGCTCAAGGTTTCAGTGTCTGTCTTATTTTCTGAAGATAAAACATTTATATCGTGCCATCTCCAGGACCTTGTAAGGTCCTACATGAACAATTTTTGACCCCAGCACACAAACGTAGACACGTGATCTTTGTTCCTCTCGAATTTAAAGCTTTAAATTCACACGAACTCTTAAACGTAAAGCATTTTCTATTCTTTCTCCTTTTTCTTAATAGAACCATTCCTGACACAGGCCTTTGTTTATAAAAGAAAAATAAATGAAGCAAGTGTTTTTAAATGGAACATTTTTCTAAACTATAAGTCATAGGTGCTCTGGAGTAACAAATAAATACATTAAGCCATTTCTCTTTTTTTTTTAATTAACATCCTAGAAACGGACAGGAAACAGCATGGATGTCAGGCATCAGGGCGAGTGCAAGAATAAGAAAAAAAAATCCTCTGCTCTTTGCAGAAACCACACATTTCATACCAAGTATTACAAGAAGTGACCTACGGAGGTAAATCCTCAGCTTTCAGCCAAAATATTACATCGATTATCAGTCTCATTTCCCCTGGTACTGCATGGTAGTAAGTGGGATCAGCATATTTAATGTTGTCTTCTACAGAGAAACGTTATTTAAGTCGGAGACGTTATTGATTGCATTGCAGTTCCTGGTTATGTTACAATCTCCATCGTTCACCTTCCATGTCCTTCTTTACATTGGCTCGGTGACAGAAGCAGAGGGCAGATGTATTACCCTATAAACACGACTGAAACAAATGAAAAAATAGAATAAACAAACGTATTAGTTACTGAAATCATAAGTTCTACGTCTGTATTCAACAACAGGAATATGAAAGCGAGCCAAAAAAATTGGGGAGGGGGGTGGGGGTGGGTATTTTAATGCCTGCTTAAAGATTCTACTAAAAAAAACTAATTACAATTACAGTATTTACAATAAATTAGAATGACAATTTTTGCACTGATGTGTTTTATTTTTAATAATGATTAGTGATTAGATAATTTAATAAATTAGATCTTTTTTTTTTGTTGCTGGAAACACTTCACACAAACCCTTATCAGGATTAGGCCTGTATTCTAAAATGTTCTCCTCAGTGAGACTCTGAGTGACTATAAGTGTCAATTAAAAAAAAGTACGAAATTTACTTTGAGTATTTTTTTTTAAACAGACATTTCTTATCCTGAGCAGTAACTCCAACCATTAGCTCTCTGTGCGGTCCGAATGTAACACTGAAACAATAAATGATGTCCTGATTGCTTCCACAACACCAGCAAAAATTGCTTGTTTGAAAAACTGAAGCTTTATTTTTACCTTATGGGTCTGTTTACTTCCACAGAGTTATTCAGTTCAGCTGAAGGAGCTCCCGAGCAGATAAATACAACAGCATGCACAGGGGTCGTCCAAACCGAGGCAGCAATCATGTCCTCATTTCGACCGTTCATGCTTCATCTCCCTCTGTAGCAGCTGTCGTGAATAAAAAAAATCTAATTTCGAAAAAAATTCCCTCTCAGTCCCAGGCATCCCGGGTTATCTCTTTTTCCAGAAGTCAAAAACTGGAATTTACTTGTGTTTTGTTGTGTCCATGTTGAATTTCTTTGTCATGTCACACTCCATAGTGGTGATTAATAACTCGTATGAACGTAGACCCTCAGGGGGTTTAAGAGTTTGTGTTGATTTCTAAGTATTTCTTTTTTTATCTAACCTACTAAGAGCAAGATATTCATAGAAAAGTAAAAAAAGAAAAAGAAAAACCAGTTCATTTTTTTCCACACAGATGTTTCCATCTTCACAGTAAACATTGATATCAAACCCATTTCTGCTCTGAAACACCAAGTTCATTTCTTTAAACTGATTGTAAGTCATTTCCCAAATGTTGAAAGACAGTATGATGTTATGATTCAGATTTTTCTCACTAGATGTCAGAAATCATGGGTGTCTTCAGGGATAAAATCTAGACCTCAAGATGCAGGGATAACATGGAAAGGGGTTTATTATGGAAACCAGCATATCTACAAATACAATGAAAAACACTAGGGACAACAAGGCAAGAGAAAAACAAACCAAAACAGAAACCAGGAGACACAACAAAACACAAGGACTCAGCAAACAACAAGCAAAAGACAACAGGTACATACTGGGAGAACAGTCATCGAAACACAAGGGACATGTCTGCGGAGGCGGATCAGCGGGCTAATACACGTGAAAAACAAAAAAAAAACAAAAGCACATGGCACAAGACAAAACAAAACCTGCCAAAATGTCCCCTTAGTGTTCAGGCAAGGAATAGTCCAAGCCAGACCTAACACTAGATGTTTAATGTATTAAAGCACACATACAGTTTTAGACTGGAAAACACTGAAACTAAAGTATAGCTCCAAAAACAGACTTTATAGCACACATCTGTATAATATTCAGATCACTTTCACTGAGATTTCAATTCAGATGAGATTTCATAAAATTCCTATTGGGATTTGCATTGGCTTTATCTTTGAGCTCTGGAGCTGTTTGGAGTTTGGGGACGTGTCAGTAATAAAACACAGTGGAATCAATGGATGCAACGTTAACAAGTTAATCTCCTGTACAAAATACAACACTGTTATTCAATTATAATATAATATGGAAGGATAATGATTACAGTGGCTTCATCAATTAATTAAGCAAAACACTCCTGATGTGAAGAATTTATTTTGTCATTGTCATTTTCCAGAAGCTCGAACTCCCCAGAAGAGGAAACTTCAGGCTCAAGAGTACAAAATAAGCTTGCTGTCACTTCTGGGATTTGTGTCCTTCACATTCATTAATATATAAATTCAGGATACAAATTATACATTTTAAATTTTATTTTATCCCCAGATATCAAGTCAGAGGTGACAGTGATGAGGAAAAACTCCCAGAGACAATACGAGGAAGAAACGTTTAGAAGAACCAGACAGAAATTAGATCCATCCTCATCTGGGGTGAAAATAGACATCGTTGAGTGAAAATAATCATTTCACTTCTATATCTGTGTAATATATGATCAAAAATTAAACTTACTCCATGACCAGAAAATTCCGATCTTGGTGAAGTAATGAACTGTTCACCGATGGAGGATTGTGGAGGTAAGTGTCAGATCTAAGGAAGGATCCAAAAAAGAATTCTGATGCATTCAAGGTTTCCAAGAGCACAGTGAAGTCCATGAGTCTTAAATAAAACAACCAGGAACCGTATTCATAAAAATTCTCAGTGTAAAGAGTTTCTCCTAGTAAAATGTAGGTGTTTCAACTAAAACTAAAGAGAAGATCACAGTAAAGTTATTCATAAAGCAAAGGAGAAAATGTCCGAAAGGTGAAGAAGGAGAAGAAATGTATTGTGTACAATATTTAATAATGATAGAGTTAATAAGATGATTCAGATTAGATGATGTAGGATTATTATTGTGACCAATCATATTAGAGATAACATTATATATTTATTTATATATTCTGCTGCTATGTCATTTATAGATACACTAACATCTCTGACACAGAGCTGAAATGCCATAAAGGCAGAAATGGTATAATTTGTCTCTATGACATTTCTGCTCTGTGTCAGAGATGTCTACATTTACATTTTCATTACATTTATTACATTTATAAAATACAGATGTTAGAACATCTCTAAACTGATCGGTCACGAACGTAATCCCTACACGATATACTGTAGACTCAAATATCCTAGAGACAAAGTGAAGGTTTTTTTTTATAATACACCAGATTTTAAACGTGCTCATTATTTTTTTATTGGACCAATCACAGTCTTCAAAAGAATTACTGTCACCTAGTAACGGGTAACGCCCCGCCTCCTCTCTAAGGTAAAGGTTGTTGTGTTTTCCTTGTTCAGAGTTGCCCTGAGTTTGGTCCTGAATCACAGCGAAGATAAGATTCATGGTAATACATTTTTAACCTACATTAGGAGCTCTCTGAGATCATCTTTAGAATATTTATGAATACAGGCCCTGGACTATTTCTGAGCAATCGTTGGAGAATGTCTTTGGAAACAGAGGTGTCTGAGAACCTGAAGTTCATACTGGTTGAGCTCCAGAGATCATAATGAGATGGGAGAAACTTGTAGGTCGGCCAAATCTGCAACGCTCTACTCTGAAGCCTCCGTGTGTTATATTCTGAATAAACATGAGCATTCTTCTATAAACTAGGCATATAAATCAGACCTTTATAAGCATTCAGGGATAAGAAAGGGCACCACAACAATATCTCTACCTTTTGAATGTGAATTATTTGACCAAAGCTCGAACAGCTCATCTACTGCACAAGCACAACTTCATGCTACAAACATCTTACTCGAGCTTTCCTTTGAAGACGGATGATTTGCTGAAGCAGTACACATCATGGCCAGAAGCCTGCTGGGAATTTAAGGGTCATAAAAGGGGATTTGAAACTGCTAAACTCAGGGAGACACGTCTACCTTTCTCTGACTCTCCCGGAGAGACTTATTCTCCCAAATCAAACTTTTTATTCTCTTGTTTTGTTGGTAATATTTTCAGCTTCACATGAAGGAATATATTTTGCAGAAGCCAGAACAGATATTGCAGTAAATATTTTGGATGAACAGTAAATTAATATGTGTGGGAAAAAAGAAAAACAACTAGAACAGAAAGGACACACGGATAAATTGGATAAACCGTGTTGGTTTATTACATAAAACAGCAAAAAAAAAAAAAAAAAAAACAATGAAGGAAAAATTAAAAACACAAAACAAACTCCTGATTTTTGATGATCATCTGAAGACCAGGAACCAAACCGTCTATTTTACCGTCTACTATGGAGAAATACATTATTAATTATTTATTAATACGCTAATTTATTATTATTATTTTTTATTATTATTATTATTAGTAGTAGTAGTAGTAGTAGTAGTAGTAGTAGTAGTAGTAATATTAATAGCAATATTATTATTATTAATATTGCTATTAATATCAATATTGATATTGATAATAATAATAATAATAATAAGAATAAGAATAATAAGAATAATGATAATAATAGTAATAATAATAATCATAATAATAATAAAGTATAAATATATATTTAGATTTCAAACATCATTGTTTTTATTCTACATTTTTATATTCCTCTAAAGCCGCCTCGAGATAATGTCCGAATTGAATTCATACATTTAATTTCTCTCGTCTTTCCACGGCTCAAGGACACCTCACATCCCAAGCTATTGGAAATAGAACAACATTATAAACAACTAAGAGAACACAAATAAACAACAATAAAACTGACAACCAGAAACAAACACAGATAGCAAGCAGATTGTTCAAGACAGAGAATAAGACAAAGAGAAGAGGAAGGACAGAAGTATTCCAGCTGTTAGGGAAATTCGAAGTGTGTTTTATTTTAAGAGAGAGCTCAGAGGTCTCGAGGAATGAAAAGTTTTTGAGCGATGATGGTAAACGCTCTACCATCCATAGAGGAGAAAGTGGGAACACTGTACAGCGAGTAAACGTGTCTCAGAGGACTCGAGGGAAGTGACAATGGAGGAGGTCAGATAGATAAGGAGGTCCAAGGCTGTGGGTGCCTTTAAAGGTCAGAAGGAGGAGTTTGTACTAAATCCTGGATGCTCCAGGTAGCCAGAGCAGATGATGTAAGACAGGGCTGTTTAATTAGTTTGTCATGGGGGCAGTTCATGAAAAGCATCCCAAATAAGGGGCAGGAGAGATACGGCTTGCGATGTGATCGATGGAACAAGAACAATATACAGTAGGAGCCCATATGTTGTATAGGAACACAAAACAATTTAACTGAAACAGGTGCACATAAAAAAGTTCACAATATGGAAAATAACATTGTTTCTTGGAATGTTTTGTCCAAATAAATTATTTTAAGATGACTATTTAAATTACAACAGCCAATTGGCAAACATTTAGGCGGCCTTCTAATGAGAAAAATGACATTTTTTAGAAGTGAAATCAGGTGTGTAAGTGTGTCAGTGCAATACACATACAGTGGTGTAGGAGCAGGGCTGTGAGGGGTGTGTGACATACTCGTTTTAATGACATTCGTGTGTGAAAATGAGGAACAAAAGTTTTCATCTGTCATCGTCCTGTCAGTCATCGCGTCTCTCCTGCTCTGTGACTGCGACTCGTGCTGAATGGAACAGACACAAGTTACTTCAGAACACTTCATGTTTAGAGCTTTGTGTAGTATTCAGACTCAGACTGTATTCAGACTGCACTATTTAAGATGAAGCAATACCAGATTGACAAAGCCAAGCTAGAGCTAAGGAGAAAATCTGCTTACCGCGAACAACAGAAAATCTGTTGGATTTTGTTGGTTCCAGATAATAGTAGGGAAGATATCTTTATTCACCAAGTGTGTTCACACACACACACAAGGAATTTGTCACGGTTACAGGATCTCTCCTAAACATAGTATGTACGTATATAAACATCGTCTACAGGTTAAAAAGATAAAAATATAAATAATATACAAAAATCAGCTAGAGTCTCATTTCTAAAGAAATAAGATCCATTCAATTCAGTTCAATTCAATTTACATGAATAATCCTGCACTAATACCTGACTTAAATACAAGACACGAGGCTGATGATGAACTAATGATCAGTTAAGGCATCAGGACGTAACAAAGAGCTAACTTTAACTACGACGCGAGGCTGATGAATTCATAAATAAATAAATATAAATAATGAGTCTGATGAATTCACAAATAAATAAATAAATAAATAAACAAACAAACAAACAAACATGCAAATAAATAAACAAGCAAATAAATAAATAAATTAATAGATAGATAGATAGATAGATAGATAATGAGTCTGATGAATTCATTAAAAAAATAAATATAAATAATGAGTCTGATGAATTCATAAACAAACAAACAAACAAATAAATAAATAAAGAGTCTGATGAATTCATAAAAAAATAATGAGTCTGATGAATTCATAAATAAATAAATATATAAATATAAATAATTAGTCTGATGAATTCATAAATAAATAAATGTAAATCATGAGTGACGAATTCATAAAAAATATAAATAATGAGTCTGATGAATTGATGAATAAATAAATAAACATAAATATTTATTATTATATAATAAAGAAGAAAATAATTGTTCTATTCATTTCTAAAAATGTATTTATTTGCCTTGTGTTCACCCCGTAGTATCTGTGCCTGTAAGATACTTTATTGAACACTTGCTCAGGAATGTTTCTCTGAGATCTGTTATTCATTTATTAGAATTTATGGTGTATATAAACTTTAACTGATGCCGGTTTGTATCTAGTTTCTGGCACACGCGTCGGAGCAGCTATGTGCCCAAGATGATGTTATGAGAAAAACTCCATGATTCATGAGGTTGGATTTTACATTTAAAGGTCCTCTAACCATGACTTGAGTGTTTGAAACTTCTCTTACTAATGAAGCACCACGGTACCGCATCGTGCTACGTCTCTCTCAGAAACCCCAAATGTGTCTAATTTGCTGGATCCTGTGCTGTATACAGGCTTTTTGATAGACAGTTTATGCACTAAATCCTCATGGTGTGCTTTTAAAACCCCCATCCAGACAGTCAAGGACATTGCTTTTCATTTCTTACAAAATCCAAGCTGTAACTAACACCAGTCTCGAGGCTCAAAGCGTCTGGGAACATTATTAATTAACATTATTAATTTGCTAATATTCCAGCAGAAAATCCAGCAATAGATCAAATTCATTTCCCTTCAGTTCCAGTTCAAGTTCGAGCACACGGAATTCTAACAAATAAACAAAGCCACTGTCTCGCTGATGATGATTTTGCGTCATCGATGGCGGTTTTACCTTGAAAGAGACTCTGGCATACTTTTTTTTGCACTTTTCATGCACAGTGATGAGGTTAAAATGGCAACTAATCAGCCAGTTTTCAAAGCCCGGTGAAGAAACTGGCACAGCTTACAGGTCTGGTTCCTTTCCTCCACGCATCTCGCTGTCAAACTGTCTACAGAACAAAGCTTATTATAGGCAGAGATATATTCCAGAGCAGGGGCTGGAGTTTTACTAGGGATGAATGTGTTATACGTAGAGAAATGTGACAGTTTGTTTAAATGTGGAAAATAATTAAAAAATGGTTTGCATTTCTTTCCTTGAGACAAACCCAACATTTCTTAAATCATACTCAATACTAATGCTATTAATTAAAACCTCAGATATATATCATATATATATATTGCCAAAGCACACTCACACCACTCACTCACAAAGCAGTGGTTCCATCTACTCAGTATTTCTTCTAAATGAAGTAACAGCTTCTTTGTTTATGGGATCACGGACGTCTTCCTGCTGGTTTTGTTTCAGGTTTTTGGTTTGAAGTGGATGACTGGAATGGGTTTAGACTTTCAGCACAGTAGGCAGAATATTCTGGAAGTTCTTATTAAACTAAGAATATAATGAAGCAATAAAGGAGATCGTTTTGAGACACATCATAAAACTTTCGTTATGATGTCACATCAGTCAGTTCACTCGATTGCTCAATATTGCAATGTCTGGATTTGATTTACTTGGATTATCGACTTGGACAGAGAGAAAAGTATATGTGGTAAATTAGCCAGTAACTATTACTACAGATTATTATTTCTATATATTATTATACAGAACCGGTGTTGTGGTTAAGTGGTTAGTTTTCCTCACACCACCAGGGCTTGTATTCATAAATATTCTAAAGATGATCTCAGAGAGCTCCTGATTTAGGTCAAAATGCAAATCTTATCTTTAGTGTGTTTCAGGACCAAACTCGGTGCAACTCTGAACAAGGAAAATACAACAACGTTTATCTTAGAGAGGAGGCGGGGCTTAACTCGTCACTAGGTGACAGTAATTCTTTTGAAGACTGTGATTGGTCCAATAAAAAAAATAATAAGGAGGTGTTTAAAATCTGTGTATTATAAATAAACCTTCACTTTGGCTTTCTCTAGGTTAAGATATTTGAGTCTACAGTATATCATGTAGGGATTACGTTCGTGACCGATCAGATTAGAGATGATCTAACATCTGTATGTTATAAATGTAATAAATGTAATGAAAATGTAAATGTAAACAATCCCTGACACATTAGAGACAAATTAGTGTATCTTTAAATGACATAGTGGCAGAATATATATATATAAATATATATCATGTTATCTCTAATATGATTGGTCACAACAATAATCCTACACCATCTAATCTGTATCATCTTATTAACTCACTATCATTATTAAATATTGTACACAACACATTTCTTCTCCTTCTTCATCTTTCTGATACCGGAACGTCCTCCTCACTCCTCCTAACACCTTATGAGCTCTTTTAAGGGTTAAGACGCTTTATGAATAACTTTACTAGAATCTTCTCTTTAATTTTAAGGGGAAAAGCCCACGAATGCAGGTTCTTACTCTCTGTGACTCTGTATGGATGGATGGATGGATGGAACTAATAAATCTTCCTGGATTTTGCTTTGGCATTACTTTATGATTTGTTTAAACATTTAGCTTAAAGAAAATACAGCTACAGTAGAGCACCTATACCTACAGGAATGAAGACAAACCAGAGCACATCTCTCCCAGTAACATTCGACCTAGTAGACCTCTGTAAGCTAATGATCCTCAGAACGTTCTCCTGTAAACCATCGATCAACTCCAGAAACCGAAAACCGTTACCTGCCATCTGGGTTGTTTAAAGTCTCCAAACTCAGCTTGAGAAATATTATAGCATGTGTATCTCAGCACGGGACTGATATCCTGCAGCACCTGAAACACAGCAGTCTGTAAGCAATGAACCTCATTATGTCTCCTTCTTGTATCATGGTCATTAGATTTAATAGAAAAATTGTATATTCATCATGATTAGTGATCGTCAGTCAATGTCTGGTGTACAGCGTGCAGGGAGTGGGCTGAGTTTACAGGGACAGTTTGTGCACTGCTTATTGTTGGACAATGACATTAATTAAAATCTGTGCCAGTGATGTCCAAAGCTTGTTTGTGTGTGTTTGTGTTATCCTTAGGGAACCGTGGCAAGTTTTGGCAGCTTCAAGTCTAATAAAGACTTGTACATGTGATTATATGAAGTTTACACTCAGGGAACTTGAGATAATAAACACTTAGTGTTCGGATTAGTATCAAGGGTTTCCTTAAAAAGGGGAAATAAGTGTTATCTTGAGCATAATGTGTACACTGTGAATTCCATTTAAAGTCCATGCTTAAATATTTTAAGCATGGTTAAAGCCCCAGCACATCCAAGCTGCTCCTGTTGGGCCCTTGAACAAGGCCCTTAACTCTCTCTGCTCCAGTGTTGCTGTATCATAGATGACCCTGTGCTCTGACCCCAACTTCTACGTTGGGATACATGAAGGAAGAATTTCACTGTGTTGTAAAATCTATGGGACAAAATAAGGGCTTCTTCCTCTCCTAAATATTTCAAAGTCTAGAACGAAACGGAGTGAAAATTTGTGCAGATTTTGAGCTTAAATTTGTCGGGTAAACATTCAAACTCTTCCGTTTGTACATGGTCTTTAACAGGGATATCAGATAGTAGCCTGCAGCAGAGGTTAATTGTGACATACTCCTTTTAGTCGTTATTAATGTCACAATTAACGTTTCTCTAGTCATCTGCTAAGTAAATGATAAACCTCTTTGCAATAAAAATGCAGCAGCATCAGTCCACTGCTTCTGTACGAAGTAAGGACCCCAGTATGGTGGTGAGAGCCACTGTCTGTGTACCTAATAAAATGGCCAACAAATGTAAGGTACCGGAGATCAAATGCGACGACTTGCATGAGCAGGATATCAAAC
>NC_062541.1:14401352-14406352 GCF_022655615.1 Tachysurus fulvidraco
GAAGTGTGAGATGTGCGCATGGCTCATCTCTTAGCCACCTTGCAGTGCTTTGAAGCCTTGAAGAGGGACGCGTGTGGAGCCGGTGACGAACTGGAGCAATCTGCCCCTCCTCTCCTCGTCGAACGACTCCACCGCCTGCCAAAACCACTTCACTATGTTACTGTCGACCACACAGTGCTTCAGCCGCGTGTTCGCCTTCCAGTCGTTCAGGTCGATCTTCCCGAGTCCTCCGATGATCAGCTGTACACATGAGGAATGAAGAAACACGGTTTAACAAGCCGAACTCGGCGCTTGCTGAAAACAAATATTGTCAGTGATCTAAACGTACGAAGTTGACTTTCTCGGATTTTGAGTACCTCGAGTTCCTTGTGGTCAAAAGGCTTAAGAAGGTGCTGCGGGATGAGCTCGGTGAAGCCCTTCTGCAGAGCGAGGAACTGGGCCTCGATGCCACGCATGAACCTCCAGTTCACGTAGAGCCTAAAAACCAAATAAATAAGTAAATAAAATAAAAAACCAAATAAATTTGCGGCTCTTCACAAAAATCCGTGTTTGGACATCGAAACGGTATCCGTAAAAAAAACGGAACCCAGGGACGTCAGCAAACAACTAATAAATCGTTCACATCTCAGTCCTGAAAGACTTAAACAAACAAACAAATAAACAAACAAACAAACAAACAAACAAATAAATAAATAAATAACAGCTTATAAGCCAGCATCACTCCATCATGCTGACCGGGCAGGGCAATAATAATAATAAAAAAAAAACGTTTAGTGTTTGAACTCGCTGCCAAAACTCGTCTACACTGCTGCCCTCTTCTGGCTCCTGACAGAAGCGCATTTCCTCCATGCACTCCTGCTGAGAAAGCATTAAATAATAATTAACCTGCACATGACCTTGTACAGCTCCTGGGAAATTATGAGGAGTGTAAACAGAAGGCAGCAGATTACTGGGAAAATATGTGCTTATGCCTCAAGAGATCTGGATTTTAAAACATCAGCAGAAGCAGAAACAGTTTCAGGAAGGACTCTAAAGAACCATGAAGAACAGCAGAAAGGTCTGGAAAAGAGTGTGTGTGTTTATTAAACCTCACAAATGTGAAAACATGGCTCCTGGTGAAAGATCACTTGAGCGCACCACACCGAAGCCTGGGGCCGAGCGTATTATTGCTGGTTAGGTCTGCATTTCGGTCATACCTGACATATTCCCTTTTATTCTCCTCCGTCACTGGGATGTTTCTGCCGTTGGGCTTAAGCTCATGCTGGAGGAATTTGCCGAAAGCGTTGTGTTCGACGCAGAACGTATGATCCAGAACAGATGTGATGTCATTTTCTCTGCAAAATAAATGAAAAATAGGCCGTGTGGAATTTTTACACGGCGATCACACAGGAAATGCATCGCTTTAGAAGAACAAATCAGATCACCTGTGACAAATATCAGAATACATCCACTCATCCAAACAGATAGATGATAGAAAGTAATCACTAATGATGGACTTAATACGATAAATGTGACTGATGACAGAAGAACAGAGTTACGTACTAAAGTACATATTAAAGCTCTGGCTAACTCCGGGACCTGGCTTTACAACTCTGTGCACACTTGAGGTAAGAGTGGTGTGAGTAATGTGTTAAAAATAAACAAGAAGCTTGATGGTCCTCAAGGTAAAAGTATTAATAACATACGCTTTACGGCAAAAAGCACGTGGACGCCTCGCTTTTACACCCACATATGCTCCAGTCTTTTACCACAAACTAGGAAGTGGACAACTGTACCGAATGTCTCTATGTGCTGTAGGTTTATAACGTTATTGTACACGAAGCACAGAGCTCCATGAAGACACGGTGTGAGAAGGTTGGAGCGAAGAACTCGAGTGTCCTGCACTGAGCCCTGACTCTGACTCAACCCCACTGTGTGTGATGACGGAGTGTATGATCGATCTCCACAGAAATTATACATTAAGAGGGGAGGGGGTGTAAACTTTTGAACAGGAGGAACGGTGTGGTAAAAAAAAAAAAGAAAGAAAAAAAAGGGTCGATATATTACGTAGCTTCCAAACAGCAGTAATCAATGACAAAAAGATCTTTAAACAAATAATAATGATTTAAACTGATCCTCCTGCTCAAAAGTTTACACACCCCTGACTCTTAATGCATCGTGTCACCTTCTCGGGCATCAGTGAAGATTTGGACCTGTTGTAATAGTTTCTAGTGTATTAGTGCCTCGTTTGTCCTCAGTGTGTCAACAGACTAATAGTGTGTGAGTGTGTGTGTGTTTAAACCTGTGTGTGAATTCAGTTATTAATGTCTTGTGGACTTTTTATTTCATTATTAACATATCACAGATTCTTTTTTTTTTTTTTTTTTGGATGGTTGAATAATTTGTCACTCACAGAATCCAGACAAGGCTCTTGTGGAGCTCAGGGTCCACGGTCTCCAGGTCAGAAAGCTGGATGGGTTTCCCCAGGAGCTGCTTGTAGAAGGGCAGCGTGAAGCCTCCGTTTATGTAGTGGCCGTGAAACACAGCGAGGCCCATGATCCTCCCCACAAAGTGGAAGTACGACAAGTGGTCCTGAAACACAGCCTTAGTGCTTAGTGCCCGTCTCCACAACACACCGACACCGTATGCTGGGAATACCACAGAGCTGACTTTTTTTTATTTGTTAAACTCTCATTAAAAGCAGAACGACTGACTGAAGAGCCAAGGAATGTTTCAGGATAATCACAACACCACATGATGAGGTTACACAACTCACAGGGTTGATGGACGAGTCGGGGTTGATCTGCAGCGTGTAGATGTTATCTGTGGAGTACTGGAACAGGCCGTAGTACGGGTTAAGCATCTCGTGACAGAGCAGATACAACCACTCCCTGGAGGAAGACATGGGAATTCAAACAAAATTCATTTCAGTCACATTCAGCATCCTACATCCTGAGATTCGGTGAAATCTCCAGGATGTTCAGCCATGACTGGAGCACGTCTCACCTCGCCACTCCGCCGTAATCCAAGCCTTCTTCTCCACGGAATTTGACCATTAGCCTCTTCTTCAGGTCCTTCGGCCTCATCTTCATGATCTGACGATACGACTCCTGCAACAACAAAAAAAACACACACAGTGTCGCGTTACAGCGGCGCCACTCAAAGGCAACTTCGACGACTTTAGATTTATGCAGCTTAAAGCAATTTTATTCATTGTTTTGGTTTATAGTGGTTTCTACTATCGTCCATGCGTACTGTTTATATACAGTGATGGACATTTATTATTTTCCTCGCTAGGTGATCGGTAGTTATTTGAATCTTCAGGACTAAACACAGTGTTGACTGGTGAAAGTCTCTGGAGAAGTTTTCTGGACGTCATCTGTGACGAGTGCGCAAATGTGACACATTAAACGTTAATGTAACTTTTAGTGCAAATAAAGAGGAGCAAGTTTTCACTAAAGCGGGTTCCGTTTTCTATACTAATGAATGATCCTACACAGGATCACGGAGTACAAGACTGGGGACATCCAGGGTGGGGTGCTAACCCACCTCAGGACACAATGTCTCTCTCGTTCACACAGTTTAGTGAAGAGAGTCTATAACACGTCTTAACTGGTGGAGAAAACCCTGAAGAAACATGTAAAGAACATGCACAGTGACATGTCACAGTGAAACTCGTACGCAGTCGGAGTCGGGAACCGAACCCACAACCCTGGTGGTGCAGAACTGTGAACCACAATGTTTTTTTAAAATCTGGACTGATATCAGTTCTTTTATTAAAGGTTTCACAAAATAAAAGTCATTAGATAAATGAAAACCAATTGTTCTCACCTCAAAGATTTCTTCACGGGACACCTCAATGCGACAGTGTCCGGCCTGAGGCTGCTGCAAGGACAGCTCATGGCGCAGCACCTTGAGCTTCTGGACGAGATCTCGCTCATACCGCACAGGCAGCTCGCCTTCACCCTCCTCTACAGGAACCTCCATCTGCACTGGCAGAGCCTGACTCGACTCCTTCACCTGAGACTGTTGGCTAATGCGCACACACACGCACACACAGATTCATTTAATGATCAGAATTACCTTCTGAAAGTATGAAGTATATCAGTGTAACAGTTTAATAGCAGGGTTATTTAAATGGTCAGTAATCAGATGTTAAAGTGCAGAGTTCAGCACTCCAGTTCACATACTGTGGGGTGTGTTTACCTCATGATATGGTGTAATCTCGGGTCTGTGAATTGTGTGGTTCTGTTATTGTGGTCAACAAAATAAATCCTTCCTGATACCGTGCTCCTGATCTCCCAGCCGGGCGGCAGAGGACCCAGTTCCTCACAGCTCACGCTGTTCAGATCCCTGGAGGAGCAATCGGACTGATCACCGGGCTGTTCCGCAGTAACACATTCTCTTTTTTCGGGAGTGAATAGATGAACCAAACGGTTTATATATTTACATATGTATATGTACATTACAGCCTGGTTAAATAATCCGACGATAGAAATCATACGAGCGTTCCGAAGCGAGAGCGGTGCGAAAGAAAAAAAGTGCGAAAGTACTAAAGCTTCGTGCAGCGACTGAGACGTCACTTATTAGGTACCTGACTTGTGTCTGGAGCTTTAGACTTTTACTAAAGCTGTACTAAACGTTCATGGAAACGCATTAGCGCCGTCATATCCTTATCCAAACCCGCCTGCTCCCAGACACGTTAGTCCCCATACACACCTCCAGTGTGTACTTTATTACATCACTGCTCTCTGTGTGGAAACACTGCCACTTTTGCTTTTGTTTATTATTGTAAGGCAGATTTAAGGTGTAATTAGTGTGACACAGAGCGAGCGTGGTTATTTAAATACCCAGAATTATTAGGTTAGGTGGTCAGTGCTAATTAATTCAGATTTCAGTAAGAACTGTCCTTATTAGTTTAGACAGAGAGGAACTTAACCTACCGTGGTATTCTGGGATCGTGCCAAGTGCTGACACCAGTCTGTGTGTGTAGAAAATAGACCTGTCCCTGCACCGTGGTC